>NW_019154170.1:5664852-5891604 GCF_002288905.1 Enhydra lutris kenyoni | reverse complement strand
CCTCCCCCCGCCAGGTGTTCGAGGTGGGGAAATTCCTGTGGGGGGGGGGGGGGACACGCAGCTGCTCCCTGGTAACTTCTCTTTGTCCCCATCTGACACAGTTAAAGCAACAGCAAAGGGGTCTACCGGGTGTGCCGGGCCCCCTGAATGTAATCCTAAAAGGTGTGGGGTTTGCAAGCTAGAAACACGGGTGGGGCCTGGGCCAGACACTTTTGAGAAAGCACTTGCTGATCTGGCTCAGAGAGGGGCACACACTTGCGGAGGGTCACGCAGCAGGGTCTGTGCTAGGGAAGGGGGAGCAGGGGGTGCTCCCAGACCCAGGGAGATGTCCCAGGCCAGTCATACTCCAGGCCCTTCCAGCCGGAGGGGAGTTTGTCATCCCCATCCAGCCTCCTTCCGGGCACCTGGGAATGCAGCCCCAGAGCCGGCAGCCCCCCCGGGAGCCTGCCTGGGCACACGGAAGGTGCGGCCCTGCCGGCCCCATGCAGGCACCTGCCCCACTGGCACCCCGGGGGTCGCAGACCGCAGGGCCTCCCTCCAGCCTCTTAGACGGAAGATGGCCAAGGCTTGGGGAACTAAGCCCAGGGGTGACCCAGCAAGATCTGGAACCTTCCCTAAACACACTCCTCTCCGCTCCAGCCCCAACTGCATGGCGTGAACGTGTACACAGGGCGACGGGTGCAGGTGCTGCCCTGCTGCCCTGCTCGACCTCACAGAGGTTTAAGAGCCCCGTGCGTTTGTAGCCAGGCTCAGAGATGTCATACCCGCTGCCCAGAACCACACAGCTTGCGAGCGAGCGGCGGAGTGAGGACTCGGACGCAGCACCTGATGGCCGCAGGGCCTGGCGGGCAGCCCTCCCTGTCTACCCGGGCCGCAGGAAGTGGAGGGCAGCGGGCGCGCGCGGGCAGCTTCCTCAGACTGAGTGAGATGGGGCGTGCCGAGACCTGCTCTGTCTGGGATGAGGGCAGAAGGCTCCCTGGGACTGGCCTGCAGTTTGCAGGTCTGGGGAATGGGAAGGCGATGGCCAGCGCTGGGAACCTGGGGCTTGAAACCCACATCCCGCCCACTTTACCGGCGACTTAGGAAGAAGTTAAGACCTCTGGAGACCTCTCCCTGGCCCTGTGTGCCTCAGTTTGCCCCTGCCTGGTAGGCATGAAGGCAGGCTGTTGTCCACTGTGTCCCTGAGCTGTCTCTCCATTTCTGGCTGGCTGGGGGGTCTAGACCTCTGGGAACAGCTGGTCCCGATTTAGCAGGGAGGCAGCCCCTGCATTCCTGGCAGTTTGCGGTGAGGAGGAATGTGCTGAAGGCCGCTGGACACGGAGGGGGGTGTGTGTGCAGGCGGGGGCTCCTCGGCCCAGGAACCCGCCCTCAGGAGCCACTAGGGACCCGGCACGGCCCTGGGCAGGTATGCCAGGCGTCCAGACCAGCCGGCCTCCCTTGCACTGGGCTTCTCATTCTTCAGGGCAGGGCTGCTGGGCTGTGGGAACCAGGAGGAGGGGGGAGGGAGGGAGGATCAAGTTAGCAGACCAGCCTCCCTGCCTTTGTGTCTGCGGCCCGATCCCACGCTGCCATGGGGTTTATACTCAGGACCCAGGAGGGGCCTGGTTCAGGAGGGCCTTGTGCAAACAATGGCAAACATAGATGGGGAAACTGAGGCACAGGGAGAGAACTGTGTCCATGGTCATAAGGGAGCTAGGAGCAGAGCTGAGAGGAGGAATTGGGTCTGCAGAGGGTGGCTCTGGGTCCCAGTCCCCTGGTGGGGGCAGAGGGACAGGAAGAGAAAGTGTCCAGGGCAGGATCTATGTGGGTCCAGAGCAGAAAGCCCCCTGAGCTGGACAGTCTGGAACCGGAGGGGGACCAGACCCAGCTTCCAGTCTCTGCACTCCAGGAGCCACGCTGGGGCTGACTGCGTTTGCCCACACCACACCCTTGCCTGGGTCTCCCTGACTTACTGGGGCTTCTCTGGGCCTCTGGCCCTTTTGCCCTTTGATGCCCTGAGCTGCTGCCATTGGGAACAGAGTGTGTGTATGTGTTTGTGGGTACTGGGTGTGCACCGATGGGGAACCGGGAGCATTTTTATCCCACCATCCAGAGACTGTGGAGACAGCAGTGAGCTGGGAAGCAAAGTTCAAGGGGTGGCTCCTAAGCAAGGAGACATATTGTATAAAGATAAAAGTAGAAGGAACACAAGGCAGGGTGCGGGAGACAGGGGTATGAGGAGGGCTTCATAGCCGGGGTGGTCAGGGAAGCCCTCTCCAAGGAGGGGAACCTCAAGCTGGATTGGAGAGTGGATTGAAAGGAGGGACCCAGCCATGCGAACATCTGAGTCAAAAGTGACAGCTTGTGCAAAGGCCCTGTGGCAGTAACTGGTACAGTCAGTTCAAGGAACAGAGACGGGTTTGGTGGTTCCTCAGTGTGTTAAACATAGAGTTACCCTGTGACCCAGTGATTCCACTCCTAGATACACACCCACAAGGATTGAAAACCTGACGCATGGATGTTCATACAGGTGTTACTCACAATAGCCAAAAGGTAAAAACAACACAAATGTCCATTCATGGATGAACAGATACACACAGCGTGTCCCCCACGTACTGGAGTGTCCCTCAGCCACCAGCAGGAGCGAGGTGCCCCCATGCATGGCCCTGGGGATGGACCCTGAGCCCACAACGCTCAGGGAGGGAACCAGACACGGGAGGCCACACGGGGTGTGAGTCCCTGCGTGTGACACGTCCAGACCAGGCTCATCTGCGGATGGGAAGGAGGTTAGAGGTGGCAGGGGCTGGGGAGAGGGATGCGGGTGATGGTTGATGGGAACAGGGTTTCTTTCGGGTTGATGGAATGTTCTGGAACTAGACCAAGGTGATGGTTGCACAACATTGTGAGTGTACTAAAAACTACTGAGCTGTTCACTCGATAATGGTGCAGATGGTCAACATCATGAGTGTCTCACAACAATCGAAAAACAGCAGAGAAGAGGCAGCCTCTCCAGAGGACGAGGTGCAGCTGGAAGCAGCCGGAGCAGGAGCCCCCCACTCCCACCCCATGCCCCCCACCGCTGTCTTCCCTGGCCAATGTCTGCGCGCTGGTGGGAGGGGGAGGGCCGCGGCCGGGGAGATCCCCGGGTCCACAGCGGCCCACCTGGTTCACCCCCGCCCTGTGCCCTCTGCTCCTCCAGCTACTGTCCAAATATGACCCCCAGAAGGAGGCAGAGCTCCGCGGCTGGATCGAGGGGCTCACAGGCCTGTCTATCGGTCCTGACTTCCAGAAGGGTCTGAAAGATGGAGTCATCCTGTGCACGTGAGTGTGGGGGCTGTGTGGGGGCTGGGTGCTGCCCATCCTGCCGGCACCCTCCACCTCTGGCGGGAAGCCTGCGCCCTCTCCCTGCAATGGGTCTCTGGTCTCAGGTCTTTCTTGTCTTTCATTTTCTTGGGTTACTGACCACAAGCACCCTTACCTTCCGCCCTCCCCAGAGCGGGAGGGCCTCCAGGCTCCGCTGCGGAGTGGGAACTCCCAGCTTCCCAGCCTCCAGCTGTGGCGCTGACACCTGCCACCATGGTCCTGGGTCCCTGCTTCCTTGGGGGTGAAGTGTACGTTGCAGGAGGGGAAACTGAGGCCTGGGAAGAGGCAGCAAGGCTGCTAGGGAAGGCATGGGTGTGACCAAGTGTAGAATGAGTCTCTCACGTTTCTGAGGTTCCCCTGCGCTAATGGAGGTCCCCCGTGTGTCCCCTGCCCCAGACTCATGAATAAGCTGCAGCCGGGCTCGGTCCCCAAGATCAACCGCTCCATGCAGAACTGGCACCAGGTGAGGGCCGGGAGGCGGGGCATCACGAGGTCGAGCGCAAGGACCTCCTCCGCCCGCCAGGCATGCGGCCGCGGTCGCCTCATGATCCGTCCCCTGCCTTCCCCAGCTGGAAAACCTGTCCACCTTCATCAAGGCCATGGTCAGCTACGGCATGAACCCCGTGGACTTGTTTGAGGCCAACGACCTGTTCGAGAGCGGGAACATGACGCAGGTGCAGGTGTCTCTTCTCGCCCTGGCCGGGAAGGTGAGGCCCAGAGGGAGGCAGCGACCCTCCTGGGGCCCCGCGCTGCGGTCCACGGGGGTTAAGAGACGCCCTGGATTCAGCCCCACCTGAGGCTCCAGGCACTTGGGGTTCAGGGCCGAACGGGGCAGCCTCCCCGAGACCAGCATCCCATGCCAGAGCGGCCTGTTTGTGGGAAGCCACGAGCCGCAGCAGACGCACACCCATCCCCTGGAGGCCTGAGTGGACACGAGGGTTCGATCTTCACTTTTTTGTAGATGATAAAAAAGTTCTGAACTGTGAGAAGCAGCCTGAAGAAGGGGGCCTTGGACCCAGGTGTGGGGTCTAGTGACCTGGGAGGCCTGGAACAGCATTTCAGGAGGAGGGAATTGCAAGCCAAGAGGCATTTCCTGAGCACCCTGGGGCCGCCATGTGGGGAGTGGAGTAGGGAGACCAGGGAGGGGCGAGGGGCAGGGGCGGTGTGGGCAAGCAGGTGGGTTTCTGGAGGCTTGGGTAGCAGGTGATGGGAGGAGGCCCAGGGTGGCTGGTGACGACACCTTCCGGAACTCCTGTTCTGAGCTAAGCTGTCCCCTGGTGGCAGGGGCGGTTGGAGCCGGATCCCCACGGTTGCGCTGGTCTGGGCCGGGCTCGAGGGTCCCGGTGGCCCCTCTGTGACCCTCCCAGGACCCCTCCCTTCCAGGCCAAGACAAAGGGGCTACAGAGCGGTGTGGACATTGGCGTCAAATACTCAGAGAAGCAGGAGCGCAACTTCGACGACGCCACCATGAAGGCGGGCCAGTGTGTCATCGGGCTCCAGGTGGGCTCCCCCTGCCTCGGGCCCTGTGCCCACCTCGGTGGGGGGTGGGGGGGCTGCCGCTGGGACCCAGGCCCTGTCCAGCCCTGGGCCCCCTCAGGTTCAGGGCAGGATGTAGAGGCCTGGGGGGCGGGGGTGGCCTCACCACTCCTGCCTCCCTCCCTGCAGATGGGCACCAACAAGTGTGCCAGCCAGTCGGGCATGACGGCCTACGGCACAAGAAGGCATCTGTACGACCCCAAGAACCACATCCTGCCCCCCATGGACCACTCGACCATCAGTCTCCAGATGGGCACCAACAAGTGTGCCAGCCAGGTGGGGCTCCCGCCGGACCCCCGGCCGCCACCCCATGGTCTCCTCCTTGCCCCACGGACGTGGCTGCTCCCCACAGAGGATCCCACCCTGGGTCACTCTCCTGCCGCTCCGCCTGTCCCTTCTCTGTCCCTGCTCCCACTTGTTACCTGTCCCCGGGGAAGCTGCTGCTGGGCTCTGGGCCCCATTTTCCCTCAGAGGAGCGCCCAGGGGCCGGTCCAACACTGGTGGCTTTGACTCCCGGGATGCGCTCTCCTCTTGCACGTTGCCCGTATCCGTACAACGGTCTCGGAACTCTCGGGTACTTGGGGGACCTCGGCCCCAACCTGGGGAGCTTCCTGCCGGCAGGGAGAGCCGGACGCAGACGCCAGGGGGTTTCCAGGGAGGGGGTGGCTAGTGGTGGGGATCAGCTCGGCACAGGGGCAGAAGAGAGAGGGCGTCCCAGCAGGGCGGGGAGGGACCTGGTCAGGCAGAGATAGCTGGGGATGGTGGGGGGGCAGGGGCCAGTGCTGCTGGGCCTCCCTCCCCGACCCTTCTCCAGCCCTGAAGCACTCTCCTCCTGTCCAGGTGGGCATGACAGCTCCGGGGACCCGGCGGCATATCTACGACACCAAGCTGGGGACCGACAAGTGTGACAACTCCTCCGTGTCTCTGCAGATGGGCCACACGAAGGGTGCCAACCAGAGCGGCCAGGTCTTTGGCTTGGGGCGCCAGATCTGTGACCCCAAGTACTGCCCTCAAGGCCCCGTGGCCGATGGGGCTTCGGCGGCTGTGGGCGACTGCCAGGGCGCAGGGGAGGCCCCAGAGTACGCCCCCTACCGCCCCCAGGAGGAGGCTGGTTACTGAGACGCCCGTGCAGGCGTCTCCACACATGGCTGCGTGTGGTTTTGGGGTTCTTCTGTGCTTGTCTTGTTTTTCTCCTTGTCTGAGCGCTGCCGGCTGAGAGCTTATGGGGAAGGGGTGAAGCAGGGGCAGACCTACGCGGTGGGAGGGCTCCGGCCACCGCAGATTTCCCAGCAGGCTTTGGGCTTGAGCTGTGGGGGTTTGAGGAAGACACCGGGGTGGGGAGGAGACCAGCCCTGAATGGTTTCCGGTTGCCTCTCCTTTTCTTCCCTTTTCTCTTCTGATCAGTTTGTGGTTTCTGTACCCACAGAAGTTTCAGGCAGTTTTAATGAAAGAAATTTTTTTTCTTTTTTTTTTTTGAGGAACAGTGGTGGGAGGATGGCGGAAGGGGTTGCTGCGAAGGAAGGCAGCCCCCAAGGAGAGAGGGCCAGGCCAGAGTCCAAAATATTTGAGGTCTTGTGGGAACTGGATTTCTCTAGCCCTCTCAGACTCACCTGTGGCTCGTCCCAGGGGCTAGTGGGGAAACTGAGGCCCAGCCAGGACAACAAAGTTCTGGGTGAAAAAGGCAGAGCCACCCCCCACCCCCACCTTCCCATACTTATCTGCATTCCTCTACCAAGGGAAGAGGACAAGTTCTCTGCACTAGGATCCCCACCCAGAGGTCCTACCCAGGGACTGGCCCCCGTCCAGGAGCCCTGGGACCAAGAGATAATGTGAAATGTTGACTGTGGACCAAAGGCAATAAAAACCTCTTTTTAGGAAGAAGCTGCTGGTGGAGCTGGGGTCTGCTGGGGGTGGGGGGTTGGCTTGGATCCCGGTCTGGGGCCCTGGGGCCCTGGGGTGGGGCAGCAGGCCAGCCTCTAGCGGTTCTCTCAGCGGCCTTGGAGGAGCGGAGGCCCGGGGCTGGCAGGGAGTGAGGGTGGAAGCAATGTGGGATGAAGAAGGAGCCTGAGGGCCAGGACCTGGGTGGGGGAAAGGGGCTGGAACTCCCTGCCCCTTGGAAAGGATCTCCTAGCCCCACAGGCAGCTCTGGTGTCCAGCCTCCTGGCCTGGAGTTCCTGGGCTGGCAAACTCCTATTCATCCCCCAAGCTCCAATACCAACCCCTGCCCTCCAGCTCCCCTCGGGGCTGTGGTCCGTACACTTGTATACTCTTCGCCACAAGCTCGGGAAATGTCACTTTTCTGGAACGGACCCGTAGGTATTCCTCAAAATGACGTGACCATTATGACCCAGGATTCTAATCTTGGAATATTGGGGTCCCCTCCCCCTCCTGCCATGGCCTGGCCCACTGCAGGACCGAAGGACTATTTGGGGGATGAACAAATGATGACCAATCGAACCCCCACTTTGCGGACGGACAAATGGGAATCCCAGGGTAACGAAGCGAGCCTGGCAGGATCCGTGTCCCCCAGGGGACACTGGGGAGAAAGGGACCTCCTTCCTCAGGGACCTGCGGCACTGCAGGCGGGTACTCAATGTGGGGAAGCAGACTGTCCCGCGTGTCCGGAGGTCGACCCGCGTGGGGTGAGCCGACCGCCCAGCGACCCACCGTGACGCAGCAAGAGGCTAGCGGTTCCTTTAAGAAACCCGGCTCCGCGCGGCCTCCTCCCACGGCGCGCGTGGCTCCCGCAGGCCCGGCCTGTGAGTGGCGGGGGCGGCAGCCAATAGCAGGGGACTCCTGCGGCGGCGGGCCTCCCAGGTGAGCGCGGTCACTGCCGCGGGCTCAGGACCCGCTGCGGGCCGAGGGAAGGCGGCAAGAGGTGGGGGCTGGAAAGGTGAGAGGGTCCCGGGGAGAGAGCCTCGAGGATGCCGGGAGGCGGGGGTGGGTGGGAGGGGAGCAGGTTCCCGGGAATGAGGGGCTGGGGGCGGAGCGCAGGCTCCGCGCCCGGAGAGTGGAGGGCGCCGGAACGGACCGCTCATTGCTGGGAGGAGACTGGGCAGGAGCCTCCCCTGACAGGGGCTTGGCGACATGCACCTGCGGCACCTCTGCCCGTTAGAGCTCCCACTTGCCCTGCGTCCCAGCTCCCACCTGATGGACAGCAGAGCCCGCAGTGGCGGGCCGGGGGTCCTGGGTGCGAGTTCCGGCCTCGTCCGTGGCCTGGGGCCCGTCCCCGCCTCGGTTCGTCTTCGTTACAACGGTGGGGCCGGCCAGAGCTGGACAGTCGTAGCCAAGGTGGGCGTCAGGAATTGCTAGCTCCAGGAGCCCGCATCCCTGCCTCTTCTCCTTACTCATCTTGGGGATCCTGGGGTTCTTCTCGGCGGGGAACCCCACGTGAGGGGCGCGTAGAGGGGAGCCCTGCCTCCCGCGGGGTGACTCTGCTTGTCTCTCTGCGGGGCGGGGCAGGCCCTGCTCCCAGCCGGGCGTGTGAAAGGTTCAGCACGTGTCACCCTGGAAGAGCCGGGGGTGGGGGGTCCTTCGCAGGGCTAGGGATGAGGCCGGGGGCCAGGAACGCGAGGTCCCCAGGGGACCTCGGGTGGAGCCTGGCGACTGCGGAGTTGAGCCGAAGCTCCTCCCCCTGAAGAATTAGTTGATCGCCTTTTGGACGCCCGCCCTGCAGGGAGCGACAGCCCAGGCACCCAATCAGGTGCGAGGACGGCTTCGGGCAGGGCTCCCATTGGCTCACTCCGCCCCCAGGGACAGAACAGACACTTTAATACTTGCCTGCGGCTTGGTTCCCAGCAGAGCCTCCAGGAGCCCGCGCCATGGGGTGGAGGACTCGGGGGTAGAAAGGGCCGGATTTACTCGCAGCCACACCGCACGTCCTCAGGCGGGCGCTCCGTCGTGGGCTCTGTCCATTCCCACCATGGCCTTCTGGACGCAGCTCATGCTGCTGCTTTGGAAGAATTTCCTGTACCGCAGGAGACAGCCGGTAATGCCAGGACTGATGGGCCAGGGCGGAGTGGCTGCGGTGTCCGCCGCTGTCCCTCACTCCCCCACCTCTTCTGCCCCTCCCCCAGGTCCAGCTCTTGGTGGAGTTGCTGTGGCCTCTCTTTCTCTTCTTCATCCTGGTGGCCGTCCGCCACTCCCACCCCCCACTTGAGCACCATGAATGTAAGTCACCCAAGGACCAGGCTCTTTTTTGAGGGGGGTGGAGGTAGGCAATGGGCCCCCCATCCACAGGGGCCCCAGTAGGGGTCCGAGAGCACAGACTGGGCACCCAGTAAAAGTCTGAGTGAGCGTGCTGTTGGGGAGGCTGTGGACATGGTGGGGACTCCGGCAAGACCCCCATGCCCGGCATCCCCACAGGCCATTTCCCCAACAAGCCGCTGCCCTCGGCCGGCACCGTTCCTTGGCTCCAGGGTCTCATCTGCAACCTGAACAACACCTGCTTCCCGCAGCCCACGCCCGCTGAGCAGCCTCGCGTCCTCAGCAACTTCCAGGACTCCCTGTGAGCTGGCGGCAGTGGGTGTGATGGCCCTGGGCATGGGGGTGTCTGCTGAGACCCCACCTCCTGCTCCCTCTGTCCCCAGGGTCTCCCGGCTCCTGGCAGACGCCCGCACTGTCCTGGGGGGCCCCAGTGCCCACAGAACGCTGGCCAGCCTGGGAAAGCTGATGCCGATGCTGAGAGCTGCGGGCACAACAGGTGAGGCCGGGCCTATCTGGCAGGGGTGCGTTCTGAGCCTCCATCTGTCCAGCTGTGTAATGGGCAGGGCGGGGCTGCCTCCGGCCAGGCTTTACCTAAGCTCTCGCTTCTGTGTGTTCTTCCCCCAGCCCAGCGTCAGCCAAGCGACCGACTGCAGGACCTCCTGTCCCTGACCACTGAGCTACTGGGGACACTGCTTGGAGAGGTGAGATGCGGTGGTGTGACACCAGGCTGACTCTGGGATGCTGCCCTCAGAAAGTCCCAGGACTTCCCCATCGTGGAGCAGGGGCCTCTGATTCCAGCTTCCAGGCCAGTGCCTGGGCTGTCCCTGGCACCTGGAATGATGTTCCTCATCCTGTTAGCACCCAGATAGGCTGTGTCCAGCTGGCACGGGTCCAGCCAGCGAGCCCTGAAACGAGTCCGTGTGCCTTGCAGCCTCCACTTCCCTGTTTGTAAAACGGGGTCTAAGAGAGTACAGCCCGCACAGAGCATGGCAAAGTGCTCGACACCTAGTGAGAACTCCGTCAAGGCCAGTGTCACCCTGCTTGCTGTCTTTCTCCCCAGGGGTCCCTGGGGTCAGTGTTGGACCACGCCCAGGAGTCCGTGAGCAGCTTTGTGGAGGCAGCAGAGGACCTGGCCCAGGAGGTAAGAGGCCCCTCATCCTGTGCCCCAGCCCGCAAACTGGAAGGGTAGGCTGCCAGGCTGGGGAGGTGACGGGGCAGCCCGGCGCTTCCCTTGGGTAGGTTTTCGGGGAGCTTGGGCAGAAGGAGAGAGGGAGGTGCTCCTGGCAGGGTGCCTTGCCCTGGTTAGGCTCATGACTGGCTACCAGCATCATCTGGTGACCTCTCTCTAGCTCCTGGCACTGCCCAGCCTGGTGGAGCTCCGGGCACTGCTGCGGAGACCCCAAGGAGCAGGTGGGCCCCTGGAGGCTGTGTCGGAAGCCCTCTGCAGTGCCCGGGGGCCTAGCATCCCCGGGGGGCCCTCCCTCAACTGGTACGAGGCCAGCCACCTGAAGGAGTTGGTGGGGCAGGAGCCAGCAGCAGCCCAGCCCGACCACGGCCTGAGTGAGTGACCGACCTCTGCTCCCAATCTGGGAAGTGGGGCATTGGGAGTGGAGGCAGGGCCTCATGGTGCCCCTGCCCCAGGCCCTGCTTGTGCTGAGCTTGTGGGGTCCCTGGAATCTCACCCACTGTCCCGCCTGCTCTGGAGGTGTCTGAAGCCGCTGGTCCTGGGGAAAGTGCTATTTACACCCAACACTGCCTTCACCAGGCAGCTCATGGCCCAGGTAAGGGCAGGAGGGGTCCTGGGCCCCTCCCTCAGCCCAGGGAGCACGGGCCAGGCCAGAGGGAGGGCCCTGCCCCCGAGGCTCCCTGCGGCGGGCTGTGGAAGCAGGGTTTTGAACAAGTTAGAGTCTGCCAGGTGGCAGGGAGAGGGACCGTGTGGGCTGGGAGTCAGAGGTGCAGTGGAGACGAAGCAGCGGGGGAGGGGGAGGTCCTCGGAGTAGGTGAGAGTCCCAGAACGGCTGGCCTGGCGTTTCTCTTGGTGCTCCCTCCCCAGGTGAACCGGACCTTCCAGGAGCTGGCTCTGCTGAAGGACGTCCAGGAGGTGTGGGGCGCGCTGGGGCCCCAGCTCTTCGACTTCCTGAATGACAGCACGAACCTGGCGACGATGCAGGTCTGCAGGTGGAGGCCGGCCGGCAGATAGCCCCCAGCCTCCCCGGCACGTCCTCCCTGCCCGAGATATGGGCAGAGAGCAGGGCAGGGCCTCCTGGGCAGGTGTGAAGAGGCGGGGATAAGAAGAGGAGTGATCCGCCCAGAGTGCCCTGTGCCGACTCCCCCTCCCTCACCCCTCCCCAGAGGCTCCTGCAAGCTGGGGACAGAGGAAGGAGGCGGCCGGGATCTGGAGGCCAGGCCCAGGCCAAGGCCCTGCTGGCCTTTCTGGACCCCCATGGGGACGGCTACACCTGGCAGGAGGCCCATGCCGACGTGGGTCACTTGGTGGGCATGCTGGGCCGTGTGATGGAGGTGAGCGGCCGACAGCTTGGGAGCTCTGTCTGGCGGTGAGGCAGGGCCCGACCTGTGGTAATCCAAGGGCAGAGGCCAGCCCAGGGAGGGGGACCAGACTGGGGTGGTGGCTTCTCCTAGGAAAGCCTGAGGATGGACACGGCCCGGGCCTTGCGGAGACCTGATGGAGCTGGGCTCCGCCCCGGGGCTCTGGAGGAGAAGCACTGCCCGACCCCTCCTCCCCACCCCGCAAGGGCCACCCGGGCATCCAGGACCCACGCTGAGGCCCTCCCCCAGTGTGTGACCCTGGACAAGTTGGAGGCGGCATCCTCAGAGGCCGCCCTGGTGGCACGGGCGCTGGAGCTGCTGGCAGAGCGCCGCTTTTGGGCCGGCATCGTCTTCCTGGGGCCTGAGGAACGTCTGGACCGCGCACAGCCCCTGGGTCCCGGCCACGTGCGCGTCAAGATCCGCATGGACATCGATGCTGTCACGAGAACCAACAAGATTAGGGACAGGTGTGGGCGGGGCCGGGTGTGGGCGGGGCTTAGGGGGCCGTCGGGTCTATGGGAGACCCGGATGCACAGAGCGGGGCGGGGGAGGGGGGGGCGGCTTGGACCAGCTGGGGTCTACGGTGGGTGGGGCCCGGGCTTCTCCCTGCAGCCGACCGCCCCGCCCCCTGCAGGTTCTGGGACCCCGGCCCGGCCGCCGACCCCTTGACGGACCTGCGCTACGTGTGGGGTGGCTTCGTGTACCTGCAGGACCTGCTGGAGCGCGCGGCGGTGCGTGTGCTCAGTGGCCGCGAGCCCCGGGCCCGCCTCTTCCTGCAGCAGATGCCGTACCCCTGCTTCGTGGATGACGCGTGAGCGCCCGCCCCGCACCCCCTCCGCCAGGCGACACGTCTCAGGCCGGGACCGGGGCCCCAGCTCCGTTGGGAACACGCGTGCCGTCGGGCTGCCAGCCGCTGCTTGCGCGGGACATCTCCCTGTGCCCGGGAGCGGGCGGGGCTGGGGCCGCTGGGCGCGGGGTCTCTGGCCGCCCCCTCAGCCGCCCCCTGCCTCAGGTTCCTGCGTGTCCTGAGCCGGTCGCTGCCGCTCTTCCTGACGCTGGCCTGGATCTACTCGGTGGCGCTGACGGTGAAGGCCGTGGTGCGCGAGAAGGAAACCAGGCTGCGCAGCACCATGCAGGCCATGGGGCTCGGCCGCGCCGTGCTGTGGCTCGGCTGGTTCCTCAGCTGCCTGGCGCCCTTCCTGCTCAGCACCGCGCTGCTCGTGCTGGTGCTCAAGGTGCGCACACCTCAGCCTCGCCGCCGCGGAACGGGAGCGCGCGCACAGTCGCAGGCCAGGGGCGCCCCCAGGCCATCCGGCAGCCTGACCCGGGCTGTCTGTGGCCCCTGCAGCTCGGGGACATCCTCCCCTACAGCCACCCGGCCGTGGTCTTCCTGTTCCTGGCGGCTTTCGCCGTGGCCACCGTGGTCCAGAGCTTCCTTCTGACCGCCTTCTTCTCCCGCGCCAACCTGGCGGCTGCCTGCGGAGGCCTCGCCTACTTCGTGCTCTATCTGCCCTATGTGCTGTGCGTGGCCTGGCGGGACCAGCTGCCTGCGGGTGGTCTGGTGGCTGCGGTGAGACCCGGGCTGGGCCGAGGGCGGGGCGCGCTGGGCCGGGCCCCTCACTAACGCACCTGCGCCCCCCTCCGCAGAGCCTTCTGTCTCCTGTGGCCTTTGGGTTCGGCTGCGAGAGCCTGGCGCTGCTGGAGGAGCAGGGCGAGGGCGCGCAGTGGCACAACATGGGCACTGGACCTGCGGCCGACGTCTTCAGCTTGGCGCAGGTTTCTGGCATTCTGCTGCTGGATGCCGTGCTTTATGGCCTCGCCACCTGGTACCTGGAGGCCGTCTGCCCAGGTTAGCCCTAAGGGCGGGCGTAGGGACTCCTCCCGCGCCTGCGGCAGGGAGGCGGGGCTGAGGGGCGTGGTGGGGGCGGGGCTGAGGGGCCCTTTGGTGCCTGGAGGCGAGGCAGGGGAGAGGGTGGTGCTCCCGGGCATCCAGGCCCAAGTGGCCGCATGGGAGGCACGTCCTGAGGCGGGCAGATGGGGTCTCCTGCCTGGATGCCCTAGTGCCAGGCGCATGGCCAGAAGGTGGCACACTCCATGGGTTCAAGAGGTGACTGAGCACGGCTCCCCTTCAGGCCAGTACGGGATCCCCAAACCGTGGAACTTTCCCTTTCGGAGGAGCTATTGGTTTGGACCTCATTCTCCCAAGGGTTCCTCCCCACCTGCCACCCCGAAGGACCCAAAAGGTGAGGCACAAAGAGACCTAACAGCCGCTTCCCTGTCCCTATCCCCCGAGTCCTGTAAAGACCCAGGTCCTGCAGATCCCAATCCTCTGGCTATCTCCATCTACCCGGGCTCCCTGGGTTGCCCCTAGTCCCTGAAGACTGCAGCCTGATAGGTCACTGACCCTATGGACCTGCCTTCATGGCCTCACGGGTCCACCAGACCCCACCCCCCACCTCCACCCCTCCCCCAGCCTAGGGCTTGCACGGTTGAGCCTGCCGTCCTTCCACAGTTCTGATGGAAGAGGTACCCCCGGGCCTGATCCCAGGAGTCTCCATACGGGGCCTGGAGAAGCGCTTTCCCAGCAACCCGCAGCCGGCCCTGCGGGGGCTCAGCCTGGACTTCTACCAGGGCCAGATCACTGCCTTGCTGGGCCACAATGGAGCCGGCAAGACGACCACACTGTGAGCAGCCTACACGCTCCTCCTCACCCTCCACCGAGCCTCGGTTTGCACATCTGCTTAATGGGAGAGGCATCTGGGTCTCCACCAGGGGGGCAGGAACCCCAGTTCATTCTGGGTACATAATAGGCAGGTAACCATGGGCTCCAAGCCTCAGTTTCCCTCCTCTGCAAAGTGGAGGCATATAGTAGGTCTGGGCAGATAGTAGGTGCCTTCTGAGTGCTTTGGCCCCTTCTCTGGGGGTCTCTGTTTCCTCCTCTGAGACCCCTGCATCCCCAGGTCCATCCTGAGTGGCCTCTTTCCCCCAACCCGGGGCTCCGCCTGCATCCTGGGCTATGATGTCCAGTCCAGCATGGAAGCCATCCGGCCCCACCTGGGCGTCTGCCCGCAGTACAACGTGCTGTTTGACATGTGGGTCTCAGAGGGCTTGGGGTGTGGCTTGGGGGGGGCTGGGTGCTCTTGGGACTCTGCCGGCCACAGGGGCCACTGTGTTCGCTATGGCTGCAGGCTGACCGTGGAGGAGCACATCTGGTTCTATGGGCGGCTGAAGGGTCTGAGTGCGGCTGCTGTGCGCCCCGAGCAGGCCCGTCTCCTGCAGGATGTGGGGCTCATCCCCAAGTGGGGTGCACAGACACGCCACCTCTCTGGTGAGCCTAGCCCAGGGAGGAACCTCCGGGTGGGCAGAGATGAGGCTGAGGGAGGGGAGTGGAGTCGTTATCCAAAGGGTGGAGTGAGGCCAGAGGAGACGCTGATTTGGGGGACCCAGAGGGTGAGGAAAGGGGCCTGAAGACAGCAGCCCTGCCCAAGACAGTGGGGGCATCATGCTGGGACACCCACCCCTGTCTCTGCACACCCAGGTGGGATGCAGAGGAAGCTTTCAGTGGCCATCGCCTTTGTTGGTGGCTCCCGGGTCGTGATCCTAGATGAGCCCACAGCTGGTGTGGACCCTGCTTCCCGTCGCAGCATTTGGGAGCTGCTGCTCAAATATCGGGAAGGTAGGAGTTGGGAGGTCCAAGGTTCCCCTGGATTCTGTTTCAGGGGCCAGAAAATTTCTGATGAGAAAGTGCTTGGAATAGGGTTTTGAGGGATGGATAGGAGTTGGATGCATGGGGCAGGCAACTCCTGGCAGTGGCCACAGCTTGGGCAAAGACCTCACATCCTGGTGGTATAGGTGGCTTGGGTTCCTGTTGCCCAGGTCGCACACTGATCCTTTCCACCCACCACCTGGATGAGGCAGAGCTGCTAGGAGACCGTGTGGCTGTGGTGGCAGGAGGCCACTTATGCTGCTGCGGTTCCCCGCTCTTCCTGCGCCGTCACCTGGGCTCCGGCTACTATCTGACGCTGGTGAAGGCTCCCGCGTCCCTGGCTTCCAGCAGCAAGGTGAGGGCTGGAGCTGCCCTCTGACCCATGACCGCCACCGCTCCAGCCCCAGCGGCCATGGCAGCTGGTGCCCCTCTGCCCACAGGGGAAGCCTGACCTGGAGGAGAGTGTAGATGCCGGGCAGAAGAGGGAGCCGGTCAGCTGGGGCGGTACAGCTGGTGAGAACTGGCGGGTGCGCCTCCGGGAAGAGCCAGGGCAGCGGGCTCCCTGACTGCTACCTGAACCCTTGACCTTGGACCCTGAGTTGGACCCGAATCCTGGCCCCTGCCTTTAACCGAGCCTGGGCTACCACTGACCCCGACCACATGTGGACTTCTGGCCCCACCTCAGGTCCCACCTTGCCCTTGGTGGCTCACCCTAACCTCCCCCGCCTGCGGAGACGGGCTTCTCAGGGACCAGCCATACCCCTCCCCCAAGGAGAGTGGCCGCCTGCTGTGCCAGCGCCCTTGATGCGCCGCCCTGCCCACCAGGTGTGCCCAGGCTGCTGTCCCTTGTGCAGCGGCTGGTGCCCGGAGCGAGGCTGGTGAGGGAGCTGCCCCATGAGCTGGTGCTTGTGCTGCCCTACGGGGGTGCTGTGGACGGCAGCTTTGCCAGGCTTTTCTGGGAAGTGGACCAGCGGCTGGGGGAGCTGGGGCTGGCCGGCTACGGGATCTCGGACACCAGCCTGGAAGAGGTATGGCTGCTGGGGGAGGGCTGCCTGGAGGAGGAGGCAGCCTTGGAGGGATGAGGAGAGGCCTGCTCAGGGTCGGCAGCCTGTCCCAGGGAGGAGGAGGGGCACCTGCAGGGGACCAGAGGCTGGGAGCCTCCTGGGGAGGCCTGGGGACCCACAGTGTCTTAGGAGTGGGTGGCTCTCTGCTGTGGGGTCCCAGGCTGAGCCCCTGCTCTGTGTCCCCAGATCTTCCTGAAGGTGGTACAAGATTGTGCTGCGGCCACAGACCCGGAGGACGCAGCCACAGGTCCCTGTCCTTGACCCCTAACCCCGGTCCAGAGTTGGACTTGACTTTAGGTCAAGTCCCCATCCTTGGTGTAGTCTGACCCAAGGCAGAGCCTTGACCTCCACCCCTCATTCCTGAACCCCTCTGCCTGTGACCCTTGACCTTGACTCAGAGCCTAGGCTGAACGGTAGCCCTGGAGCCTGACCCTCACCCCTGCCGGCCCCACAGGTGGTAGCCACAGCCAGCACCCAGGCCGAGGCAGTGCTCGCCTAGATGTGACCACACAGCTCAGGATCCTCCCTGAAGAGTCCATTTTGGAAAATGGGGAGCTTGGTGAGCTATCCCGCCCTGATCCGGGGGCCCCTTCCTGGCCACCACTGCGGGAGCACTGACCCCCCCATCCCCCACAGCTCTGTCTGCCCCAGAGACGCAGGCCCTGCGGGGCTCTGCACAGCCCCGGGTGTGGGGCTGGGCACTGACCCGCCAACAGCTCCGGGCCCTGCTTCTCAAGCGCTTTCTGCTTGCCCGCCGCAGCCGCCGTGGCCTGTTTGCACAGGTGAGGGGGGCTGGGCCCCAGAGAGCGCGCGGGAGACTTGGGGGGCCTGGTGTCTGCGATGGTTGACTGCTCAGGGGCCTCATTTGACTGGTTAACCCCAGAAGTCTCCCCTAATCTGAGCACCTTTAATGAGAGTAGTGGGGAGCCATGGATGGTTCTAGAGCAGGAGCGAGGAAGGACACTGGCAAGCCTGGAGGGGAGGGCAGGGAGGGCAGCTGACGGGCCTGTCCTTCAGATTGTGCTGCCTGCCCTCTTTGTGGGGCTGGCGCTGGTGTTCAGTCTCATCGTGCCTCCTTTCGGACATTACCCGGCTCTGCGGCTCAGTCCCAGCATGTATGGTGCCCAGGTGTCCTTCTTCAGGTGGGTATAGACAAGAGGGGCCTAGAGGCCGGCGGGCCAGGGGCACAGACCTGACTCTGAGCTGCACCCCGCAGTGACGACGCTCCTGGGGATTCGGAGCGCGCCCGCCTGCTGGAGATGCTGCTGGAGGAGGCGAGGCTGGAGACCCCCCCGGGGAACAGCTCTACCAGGTGGGGCCCGTCGGCCTGAACCTCGTCCCTCTGGGGCCTCAGGTTGTCTCTCCGGACCTCAGCCGGTTGGCCTTGAGGGTGTTTGGAGCATCCCGGGGCCACCTGGGAGCTGGAGCGACCACGTCTCCCAGCCTGCGGAAGGCTCGGTGCCCACAGCCCTCCCCCTCCCCAGGATGCATGAGTGCCCAGCACCGACTGTCTGCCGGTTTTGGGTGCCTGAAGTGCCCGCGGGTGTCGCTGAGGTCCTGACCAGCGGAAACTGGACCCCGGAGTCCCCATCCCCAGCCTGCCGATGCAGCCAGCCTGGTGCCCGGCGCCTGCTGCCCGACTGCCCCGCCGCGGCGGGTGGCCCCTCTCCGCCCCAGGCGCTGGCCCGATCTGGGGAGGTGGTGCAGAACCTGACAGGCCGGAACCTGTCCGACTTCCTAGTGAAGACCTACCCGCGCCTGGTCCGGCAGGGGTGAGCGCTTGGGCCCCCAAGCCAGGAGGTCAGGGCGGGGGGCCTCCCCTCACTTCTGCTGCCTCTGCGGCACCCCAGCATTGCACGCTATGTCTGCCCCACTCCCATCCCCCAGCCCCAAATCTGCCTTTCTGCCTCTCCTGCAGCCTGAAGACCAAGAAGTGGGTGAACGAGGTCAGGTGAGGAGGGTCCCATCCCTGCGCCCTCCGCCCACCCCCCCCAGGTGTTCACCTGCTACCCCCTGCCCCATCGCCGCACAGGTACGGGGGCTTCTCCCTGGGGGGCCGAGACCCAGGCCTGCCCTCGGGCCAGGAGGTGAGTCGCTCGGTGGAGCAGCTTCGGGTTCTGCTGGATCCCCCGCCCGGCGGGGCCCTCAACCGCATCCTGGACAGCCTCGCGGCATGGGCTCGCAGCCTCGACAGGGAGGACAGCCTCAAGGTGGGCTGTGGGCGCCGCGGGCTGCTGGCTGGGGGGCCAGGTGAATTGCCTGCACCCTGACCGTTGGGCCCTGCCCGCCCCTAGATCTGGTTCAACAACAAGGGCTGGCACGCCATGGTGGCCTTTGTCAACAGAGCCAATAACGCCGTCCTTCGCGCCCAGCTGCCCCCGGGCCCTGCCCGCCATGCCCACAGCATCACCACGCTCAACCACCCCCTGAACCTCACCAAGGAGCAGCTGTCGGAGGCTGCGCTGTGCGTGCCCCCCTCCTCCCGTGCGCGCCCCCCTCCTCCCGTGCGCGCCCCCTCCTCCCGTGCACGCGCCCCTCCTCCCGTGCGCGCCCCCTTCCTCACGTGCCTGCCCCCCTCCTCCCGTGCGCGCCCCTTTTCTTCTGTGCACTCTCCCCTGCTCAGCTGCCCGGTTATCCTGAGCGGAGGGAGCTAGAATGGGACCCTGCCCCACTCTTGCTGTGCATATAGGCCTGGGGAATGGGACCCCATCAGGCTCAGTGGGCTCCAGGCTCCCCCAACAGCCCACGTACCTCTGCCCTAAATGATTCCACTCATCTCCCCAACCAGGCCATGGACCTTTGTCCCCTCAGGGTTGGGCAGAGCTCTCTGAACAGCCCCTGCACCCTTACCCACAGGATGGCCTCATCGGTGGACGTGCTTGTCTCCATCTGTGTGGTCTTTGCCATGTCTTTCGTCCCGGCCAGCTTCACCCTCATTCTCATCGAGGAGCGCATCACCCGGGCCAAACACCTGCAGTTTATGGGGGGCCTGCCTCCCACTCTTTACTGGCTCGGCAACTTCCTCTGGGACATGGTGCGGGGAATGCTTGGAGGGGTGGGGATCTGGCCGCCTCTCACCACTGCCCCTTTCTGGCCCCTTCTGCTCAGGCCCTTGTCCAGGATGGCCTGGGTGCCGTCTTGGGGAAGGTAGAGACTTTGTGTCCTGCCACCGGAAACACAGGGAGGTTGGGATGGGCCACAGGGATGAGGATGGCAGCTCCTGCCCTTGCAGACTGAGGGCAGTGATTACCGTCTCCAATGCAGTGTAACTACTTGGCGTCAGCGTGCGTCGTGGTGCTCATCTTTCTGGCCTTCCAGCAGAGGGCGTACGTGGCCCCTGCCAACCTGCCTGCCCTCCTGCTGCTGTTACTACTCTATGGGTGAGGCCTCCCCAGGGCCGCAGGGCCTATTCTTACTGACTTCCCTCCCCCAGCACCTAATACGGTCAAGGGGCACCGGACTCCATACCGGCTCCCAGGGAGACAACGTGCTGGTCTGAGCTGAGCCCAAGCCTAATCTAAGCTAATGATGTGCCACAATGGCCTTAAAAGCTCCTCGCGAGGGTTGCCACACCAACTCCTGGCCCCCCCATTGGCAGCAGGGGCGATGGGAGGGGAGCTCCCTATTCCTCTTAGAGCTGCACAGCCTCCCATCAGGTGGTCACCGGTGGCTCCTGTGACCCCGCAGCTGGTCGATCACGCCGCTCATGTACCCTGCCTCCTTCTTCTTCTCCGTGCCCAGCACGGCCTACGTGGCGCTCACCTGTGTCAACCTCTTTATCGGCATCAACGGCAGCATGGCCACCTTCGTGCTCGAGCTCTTCTCTGATCAGGTGTGGCCCTGCCTCAGGCTGGGACTGGGTTGGGGCGTTGGCCTCAGCCCCTGAGCCACATCCCTCTTCTCGTCCCCGAGCAGAAGCTGCAGGATGTCAGCCGGATCCTGAAACAGGTCTTCCTGATCTTCCCCCACTTCTGCCTGGGCCGGGGGCTCATCGACATGGTGCGGAACCAGGCCATGGCTGATGCCCTTGAGCGCTTGGGTGAGAATATCCCTCTAGGTGGGGAAGTGCCAGCCAAGTCAGTTACACGGGGTAGGGACAAGCAGCAGCCCCCAAGATGAGAACTAGAGGTCTTAGGTGGCTCCAAGTTTGAGTCAAGTTAGAAGTGCAGCAAAGCAACCATAAAAACTAATTCTGTCTTGGGTCATATCACAAGAGGCCCAAGGCACTAAATAAAGGAGATGAAGATATGACTGTTTTCTAGGCCAGCTGGAGCGCAGTTGAGGGAACCATCCCATTCTTGGTCCTTTTGCTAAAGAACTCAAGGTGACTGGGATGGGGAGGAACCCAGAAGCCAAGCCCACCCCCTCATGACCTAATTCCTCCTTTTTTTTTTTTTTGAGATTTTATTTATTTGCTTGACAGACAGAGATCACAAGTAGGCAGAGAGGCAGGCAGAGAGAGAGGGGGAAGCAGGCTTCCTGCAGAGCAGAGAGCCCGATGCAGGGCTTGATCCCAGGACCCTGAGATCATGACCCGAGCCGAAGGCAGAGGCTTAACCCACTGAGCCACCCAGACGCCCCCTAATTCCTCCTTCTTATCCCCACAGGAGATGGGCAGTTCCAGTCACCCTTGCGCTGGGAGGTGGTCGGCAAGAACCTCTTGGCCATGGCGGTGCAGGGGCCACTCTTCCTCCTGTCCACGCTCCTGCTGCAGCATGGCGGACGCCTCCTGCCGCAGTCAGTGGGGATCAGGTGAGGGTGGGAGGGGCTGGGGCCGGCTCTGGGCTCACATACATCTCTGTCCTCAGACCCCAACCAGGGTCGCTGCACCCCCTGGGGGACGAGGACGAGGACGTGGCCCAAGAGCGGGAACGGGTGGTCCAAGGGGACACCCAGGGGGATGTGTTGGTGCTGAGAGACCTGACCAAGGTGGGTGCAGAATCCTGGGTTTGGGGGCTCCCCCTGGCCCACCCACCTTTCTCAGGGCCCTGAATTCCCCCCAGGTGTACCATGGGCAGAGGACACCAGCTGTCGACCGCCTGTGCCTGGGGATCCCCCCTGGTGAGGTGAGGGCCCAGGGCGGAGGTCTCGGGGCAGGGGCAGTGAGCGGCTGCCCCACTGTGTGCCTGCCCCCCCTTTACCGAACACCTGGTCTGCGCCTGCTGCCCTTTGCTGAGCAACGGCTGACTGCCGACATTTGAGTTCCTATTTTGTGCCAGTGCACTCTCAGGAGGCACCCACTGCATGCTTCCCTTTCTTGAGACCTACTGTGTGCAGGAAAGTATTAGAAAGCCTCTACTGAGACGCAGCAAATTATTATCGCGCACCGGGGGTGCCCATGCATGCGCCACTAACCTTAGTCAAGCCCCTACCATGGGTCAGCGGTGGGGGACCAAGTCTCGTGCTGAGCCCGTGTGTGTACGTGTATACAGGGGAGTGTTGAATGCCCCCTCGGTGAGGGTCGACTTCCGGCAAGCCTAACAGTACTTAGTGAGCCCTTGTTGTATACAGACCTGTAGCAAGCGCCTGCTCACAGCCAGCATTTATCAGGCCCGCGCCCTGTACCATTCACCTTCCAGCACCTGCGATGGGCAGCCGGGTGTGCTGAGAGCTGGGTCTTGGCCACCTGCCTGGGGCCAGCACAGCCCTGCAAACGCGTGGGGGCCTGGTGCTGGTAGCTGCCGCTGTGCTTTCTCCAGCGCCTGGTGCGCGCCAGCCAACCACTCCACCCTGGGCGGCCGGCCCCCAGCCCCAGCGCTGCGCCCGCCGTGGCGGGAGGCATTCGCAAGTCTCCAGCCCCACTACTGTGCGCGGTCTTTATGGGACACTTACCGGGTGCCGGCGTTGGTGAACTACAGCCACCCTTCCCTGCCGTGCGACAGCTTTACGGCTTCCTGCACACCCCAGTACTGCTCCCAGGGGTCCCCCTTGCTCACAGCCCTCCTGCAGACACTGGGACCCCCCCCCCCCCCCCCCGCCGCCCGGGGAATTAGCAGCACCAGGACAGAGCTGGGGCCTTGCTGAGTGCTGTCTGTGGGGCACCCGCAGTGTTTCGGTCTGCTGGGAGTGAATGGAGCAGGGAAAACCTCCACATTTCGCATGGTGACTGGGGACACGCTGCCCAGCAGTGGGGAGGCCATGCTGGCAGGCCACAGGTGAGGGGGCTTGGGTGGGGGTGGCCCCCAGCCTCGTTGGTCCCTACCCCATCCTACCCCGTGCAGGGACTGTGCTTCAGCAGTGCAGGCGTGTCCCGCTGGCCCCAAGCCCTATGTCCCCACAACACAGCACGTGGACTAGACTCTGCCTCTTACCCCCTGCCTCTTAGCATAGCGGCCCAGGGTGCGTCGCCCTGAGGCCCCACCCCGGGCCCCCAGCGTGGCCCAGGTCAAGCCAGTTCCCTGAGCCCCTCGTCCCCTCCCCCAGCGTGGCCCGGGAGCCGGCGGCTGCACACCGCCACATGGGTTACTGCCCTCAGTCGGATGCCATCTTCGAGCTGCTGACTGGCCGCCAGCACCTGGAGCTGTTCGCGCGCCTGCGCGGTGTTCCCGAGGCGCAGGTTGCCCAGGTGACCCACCACCCCGGGATCGCAGCCCCACCCTGGCCCTCCTTGGCCAGGCCCAGAGTCCACGTCCCCTCCCCCCACCCCGCCACGCCTCTGTAAGGCACCTGCAGTCCCCCAGCTCCTATACTCTGGAGTGGCACACTGCAGGCTCTGCCCCCTACTTCCTATTCCACCTGACTTTCCCAGCCGTGACCCCGCCCACTCTGGCCTTGACCCCATCTCCCCCTGAGGCCTTCCGGCTTCTCTGCCTCTGGGTCAGGTCTGGTCCCTTTGTCATCCTGGCTCCTCCCCTCTTATTTACCTTCCCCCATTTGCCGCCAGCGCTTCCCAACGTTCACTGCCCACTTCCAGTTCACTGACCCCAACCCCCCATGCTCACTGCGCGCCCTCCATCTGCTCCCCCCACGCTCACGCTCACTGCTCCCCTCCCCGCGTTCACTGCCCCTGTCCCGAGACCCTCTCTCGCTCGGTCCACCCCACAGACGGCGAGCCTGGGCCTGGAGCGCCTGGGGCTCCTTCAATCCGCGGACCAACCTGCGGGCACCTACAGTGGAGGCAACAAGAGGAAGCTGGCCACAGCGGTGGCGCTGGTGGGGGACCCGGCTGTGGTCTTTTTGGTGCGTGGGGGCGGGACTGGGGCGGGGCCTGGGGGGAGGACTGGAGCTCGGCTTATGGCATCTCCCCCTGCACCCCCCAAGGACGAGCCGACCACCGGCATGGATCCTAGCTCTCGGCGCTTTCTCTGGAACAGCCTCCTGGCCGTGGTGCGGGAGGGCCGCTCCGTGGTGCTTACGTCACACAGGTGGGTCCCGCTCGGGTCGCTCCAGGCTGAGGGTCAAGGTGGTGCAGGCCCAGGGGAGCGAGGTGGACCCGGCGGCAGCGAGAGGCGGTCAGAGATGGAGTGGCCTTGACCTTTGTGGGGAGGACGCGCCGACCACGGTGACAGCCGACCCCTGGGACTGGGTGGTCTGGGCTCGCGGGGAGTGTCTGGGGCTGGAAGTGGGGTCCCTCGCGGGGGGCGCAGGAGCTGACGGCACGGGGCTCCTGGCAGCATGGAGGAGTGCGAGGCCCTGTGCACGCGCCTGGCCGTCATGGTGAACGGGCGGTTCTGCTGTCTGGGCAGCGCGCAGCACCTCAAGAACAGGTGCGTGGGGCCCGGAGCGGGGTGGGGTGCAGGCTGGGCCAGAGGGGCCCCAGACACGGGGCCGCACGAAGCCCACTCGGCCCCCCGGGACTGCGGGGGAGACGTGAACCAGGCAGGCCCACAGGGCCGGCGTGGGTGCGGGGGCAGGTGGACGAGGGATGCTCCGGGGGGGCGGGGCCCTGTGTGGGCGGGGCCAGGGGAGGAGCCTGTGCATGGGCGCGGCCCTGGTTGGGGACCGGGGAGGGCGGGGGCGGGCCGGGGGGCAGGCCGGGGGTCGGAAGGGGCCAGTGGTCGGAGGCCGGGCCGGGGATGGGCGGGCGGTGGGGCCCGGCGGACTCTGAGCGCGCGCAGCAGCCGCGGACCCGCCCCCCCCCCCCCCCCCCGCCCCAGATTCGGAGCCGGCCACATGCTGACCCTGCGGGTGCCCGCCGCCCGGTCCGAGTCGGCGCTGGCCCTCGTGGGGTCCGCGTTCCCGGGGGCCGAGCTGCGCGAGGCGCACGGCGGCCGCCTGCGCTTCCAGCTGCCGCCGGGAGGGCGCTGCGCCCTCTCCCGCGTCTTCGCTGAGCTGGCGGCGCGCGGGGCGGAGCACGGCGTGGAGGACTTCTCCGTGAGCCAGACCACCTTAGAGGAGGTGACCGCGGCGCCTGGATGGAGCTGGGGGGGCCGAGGGCCGGGCTCTGGGGCTGACCTCCTCTCCGGCCGCCCGCCCCTAGGTATTCTTGAACTTCTCCAAGGACCAGGGGAACGAGGAGGACCACAGGCCGGAGGCCGGAGCCCGGGAAGGCCCTGCGCCACGCCCACAGCACCCCGGGCTCATCGCTGGGTTCCTGGAGGACCCCAGCATGGCCGAGTCGGTCCTCTGAGCCCCCTTCATCGGAGGGGTCTGCGGGAGATGCTGGGAGGGCCGGGGTTTGGGGCGGGGGGAAATAAAGAGAACTTGTGGCATGAAACTGTGGGCGTCAGGCTGCGTGTGTCCCCAGCCACGGCCCTCCTCCTGCATCTGGACACCCACCACCCCCCAAGTGTGTGCACGCAAGTCTGGCCAGACCCTCAGCTCAGGTGAGGGCCTCTGTCTCAGGCTGGGCACCGGGGGCTCTCGCATGCAGGGACTCCCTAAGAACCTGGACGCCCACGTGGGTCTGGTGGCTCAGGGAGGTACCTAGGAGTGCCCGGTCATGAAGTGGGCATGAGGTCAAGGCTTGGGAATGTTGGGCGGCTTGGAGGGGCCCAGCGCAGGTGGTCCAGCCTCCAGCCTCCCGACCAGGCCAGAAGACCGCCCACCAGCCCTCACCCCCAAAGCCAGGCCCCAGAACAGTGAGTGGTGGGCAGAGGGCCCTCAAAGAGGCTTCTCGGCTGCATCTGGGTGGCCCCGGGCCTGGAGAGCCAGCTGTGGCCCCCGGGGCGGTGGTCTGTGGACCCTGTGCCCTGGAGAGCTGCCCCTCCCAGAGAGGTCATTGGGGGGCTGTGTTAGGGAGGGTAGAGGGTTGGGGTTTGGGGATGGCGGTGGGACTCCAGAGGTGAGGAGAAGAATGGGGGAGAGCAGGCTCTGACCAAGAGATGAGGAGGTTGTGGGGGGAGGGGAGCCGCAGGTGGGGGGTCCCTGAGCGCCCTGGGGCTGGCTCTTGCTATTGAGTGGTGGCCGCAGGCATGATTCCCACCGTGCCTTGTCAGTGCTGCTGCCTGGCATGCCTGGGGTCCGGTCCCTGGACTGGGGGGACAGGGCTAGGGGGTGGTGGCCTGCTGTCCCCTGTGCCACCAGTTTGCCAGAGGTAGGGGACGGAGGGGGCTGGATAGCAGATGTCCATGCCATGCCCAAGGTCTGAGAGAGCAGCTCTGGCTTGGCCGTTCCACGGGCGAGCTTCCTGACGTCTGCAGAGCTGTTAAGGTCCCTACATGTCATCATGCGCTTGGTGGCATCTGGGCGTGTCTGACAGAGGGTCTGCACCCCTGCGGTGTGCCGCCGCGTGCCCCCTCCGCCCATGCGCCTGGGAGCCAGGGCCAGCACCTGCACAGAGCTCCTGAGAGCCGAAGCTGGGGGTGGGACCCTGGTGGTTCCCCACCCAGACGGGACCCCACCTTCAAGCCTGCTGCGTGGAGGGGCAGACTGAGGCCTGGGAGGGTGGGGGGCAGGTCTGCGTCACCAGTCGCCGGCACAGCCTCCCTCCGGAGGCCTTTTCCTGTGGGGGGGAGGGCCCGCCAATGAGGGCCGGGCCTATCACGTGGGCCTGACAGCTGGGGAGGGGATGGCCGGCGACAATGTGGGCCTGAGGCAGCCACCGTTGAGAGCCACAGCCTTGAGACCCCCAACCTGCCAGACCCCAGCCCGCCCGTCTCAGGCCACCAGCCCGGGGCCCCACCATGTTCTCCAGGAAGAAGCGGGAGCTCATGAAAACCCCTTCCATCTCAAAAAAGAACCGGGCGGGAAGCCCCAGCCCACAGCCCTTGGGGGTGAGTGAGCCTCTCCTTGGACTGCAGAGCGGGCGGGACCTTAGAGAAGCACCCAGGCGGCAGGGGCCCAGGCCCGGCGGCTCCATGCTGGGCCGGCGGCGGGGGGCTCCCACCAGCTACAGCCCCTACCGGGCTGGACAACACGGGCCACGCAGGACAGGCTGGGACCCTGGCGTTCAGCTCATGGTAGGAGCCCTTTGGGCTGCCCACCGCATCCCTCCGCCTCCTCCAGGGCTGTCTGTGGGGCCAAGGGAGGAGGTGGGAGGGGGCTGAGGAGGGGGCGGCCCTGGGTCTGGGACCACAGGGCGGTGGTCAGGGAGTCTGGGGGCAGCGGTGAGTTCTGAGGTGAGAGCTAGACCGTGGCCATGGGGCCAAGGTTTCTAGGGCAGCTGGGCACGAAATAGGCACCTTGGGTGGAGGGCCTGGGGGGCATCTCTGGGGTCTGGCGGGCTACAAGGTTAGGGGCTATCTACAAAGCCTGGGGGCGTCTGTGGAACTTGGGGGTTCACAGGACTCTTAGGCATACAGGAATCGACAAAGGCGTCTTCAGCAGGGACTCAGGGTGTCTGCGGCAGCCTGGAGGGGGCTACAGAGGCTGAGGACCCCCTTTGGGCCGCCCTACTCCACCAGGAAGTGGGGTGCCCCTCCCCCGCCCTCACAGGCCCCACCCCTGGCTGTGGTTTGGGCAGAGACCGTTGTTTGTGAAAGCCGGGGGAAGAGGATGTTGGGTAACAGGTGTGGGCGGGGCAGGGCACCAAATCTCGGCCCTCCGACCTCTGGCCTTTGATCCCCCATGGGGTCAGGCCAGAGACCCTCCAGAACCCCCACTTCATTTCTGGGGAGACTGAGGCAGTGCCTGGGCTGGAACCCCTGGTCACCAGCTTGCCCTACCCTCCCAGGAGCTGCCCCGGAAAGACGGGCCTGACACAGTGTCCCTTGGACCCAGCCTGGAGCCGCCAAGTGCAGCCTCGAATGCCAAGGCCACGGGCACCCTCAAACGACCCACCAGCCTGAGCCGCCATGCCAGCGCCGCTGGCTTCCCGCTGTCCGGCGCCAGCTCCTGGACGCTGGGTCGGGGCCACCGCAGCCCACTGGCCGCAGCCAGCCCCGCCGAGCCTCCCGTCGAGGGTCCCTGCCCTGATACCGGCGAGATCTCTCACCTGCTGGCCGACGTGGGCCGCTTTGCCAAGGCCCTTGAGAAGCTCAAGGAGTGTGTCCTGAGTGACGGTGAGCAGCCCCGGGGACACTGAGGCCTGGGCGGAAGGCAGAGCTGGACACAGATACCTCAAAGCCTGCGGGCTCCAGGCTGGGTGGAGGGAGGGAAAGAGGCCGTCTCGGAAGGCTTTGCATCGCCACCAGGGCCCTGAGGGATGCGTAGGAGTCTGGAGGCCACAGGCAGAGAGAGGCTTGGAGGCGGAGGGAGCATCCCCCCTGGACAGTGCTCGGAAACCCAAAATGGAGATACGTTCGGGGGAACAAGCTTTGGGGCGTTGCTGGTGTAGGAAGTGCAGGACGCTGGAGGCGTCGAGAACAGCGTGGGGGGGACCCCAACTCTTCTCCCGCGGGCCACGGGTAGCCATAGAGAATGCCAGAGCAGAGGTGGGGCGGGTTGGAGCGACGGGGCCTGGCTGGAGAGGGCTCCTGGAGGGACAAGGGGCAGGACTGGCATGGGAGCCGCAGGCGTGAGCTGTCTGTTGGGGACGGCAGTTCCGCTTTCTCCTCCGTGTGGCGCTGACAGCCCAGCCTCCTGCCGAGTTATTTTCATCCGCTTCCTGTTTGTCCCGGGCACCTCGTGGCCGCAGCCCACTCCTCCCAGAAACTGCGCTGCCGGACCATGCCCCGCGCTGACCGGCTCCTGCTCCCCCCAGGCCCCGCTCTGTAGATCTGCAAACTGAGGCCTCCGTGGGGTCCTGACCCCTGGCTCTCTTGGCTGAGGAGGGGCCAGAGCTGAGGTTTGACTTCAGCCTCCTCATGGCCTCTCCAGAGGCCTGGCCCCTGCCGGGTGGGAGGTGGGAGCCCCCAGGGTTATCTGGTGGGGCGGGGGCCAGAGCGGCTTCCTGGGGAAACTGTCTAATCTCAGTTCCTTTCCGAACCGGCGCTTCCTTGGAGGCCAGGACTGGGCGGGGCTGAGCCCGAGGGCGAAGTGCGAAGTGCGGGAAGCTGGGACCGCCTGGGCCCCTTCCACCCGCTTCGGGCAGCCTGGAGGAGAGGCTGTGGGCTGAGTTCCCCGCTTCCTCCCCTGGGCTCAGGTGTCTCATCTGTGCAATGGGGCCCCTGTGGGGCCTGTGGGGTGGCTGGCTGTGGCAGAGGATGTGGGCACACTGTGACGGTGCCAGAGCAGGGAGCCCCCAGGTCAGGGACAGTGCAGGGCCCACCCACCAGGCAGGGAGCACCGGGGTTGGGGGGACAGGGAAGGGGCGTGGCCCTGCCTTCCCTGGATCCTGCAGGAGCCTGAGGGGCTGGGGTGGAGCTCCCCCCGCCACCCCCCTCACCTGTGGGGACCTTCAGTGGGGGTCGTGGGTGCTGAGAAAGGATAGCACCATCCATCAGGTATGGCATGGGAGGGGACGTGGGTGTCAGGGCTGCCCTCCCAGCGGGCCGCCAGTCCTCCTGGGTCCCTGTCTGCAGCCCTCTCATTCCCGTGGTTTTGCTCCTACCAAGCGGGCCGTGTTGTGTGCACAGGGCTTTGCCGGCACACACCACTTTTTTCTCATTAAGACTGTCTACAGGGCAGGGAGGGGGCGGGCCGGCTCACTCAGGGGAGCGTGAACCTCCAGATCCTCGGGTCGTGAGCGACTGTTGCGGAGGCTGTCTAAGGTCGCATTCTGAGACACAGATCTGACCCTGATGCTGTTTGACTCTAGCACCTTCTGTGGCTCCCCACCGCCCTCAAGATGAAGCCAAGCAGGGCCTTCCTGTCTGGGGTTCTCACGCCTTCGAAGCCGGCGTGCATGGAAAAGCTTCATCATTCTTGAGAAATAACTTCCCTTTTCTGTGCCTCAGTTTCCCCATCTGCAAAATGAGGGAGGAGTAGATAATGGCTGGCGGGCTGGACAGAACCTTGAGCGGCCCTGAGAGGCTGTGGCAGGAAAGTGGCCTAGGGGGCTACATGGAGGAGGCGGGCACCAGGACTGCAACGTGAAGGTCAAGCAGGAGCTTGCTCTCTGGGAGGACATGAAGAGTGTCCTGAGCACAAGGGACTGCCTAAACCACGGTCCGGCCCTCGCGGACCTGGCCAGCAGCCCAGAGAGGCCCGGAGTGGGCTTTGGGCAGCTGCCCTCCCCACCTCTGCTTCAGTCTCCCCTCTGGGGTCAGGAGCTCTGAGGCGGCGGCACGCAGGCTTTCCCGGGGGCCCGGCGCTCCCCCCTGCTCACACCTGCTCTGCCCCACAGACCTCCTCGAGGCCCGCCGGCCCCTGGCCCACGAGTACCTGGGCGACGCCCTTCGTGTGATGCGCCAGATCATTTCCAGGTACCCGCTGCTGAACACCGTGGAGTCGCTCACTGCTGCTGGCACCCTCATTGCCAAGATCAGAGGTCAGCCGGCCCCAGGAAGGGCAGGGAGGGCTCTGGGGGCACCTGGGAGGGCTTCCTGGAGGAAGGGACATTTGAAGTGTGTTTTGAAGGGTGCACGGCAATTTGATAGGCACGGTTGCTCTCGTGCTGCCCCTGGGCTAAGGGCTCCCTTCAGTTAGTCGCAGGCAGGCAGGGGTGGGTGCGTCCCGGCCTGGGCCAACCCCTCTCATCCCTGTCTCTGCCCACCAGCCTTCCATTATGAGAGCAACCAGGAGTGTGACAAGCAGGAGTTTGAGAAGGCCCTGGAGACCATCGCTCTCTCCTTCAGTAACACGTGAGCGCCACGGGGCCTGTGGAACGGGACTGGGTGTGCGGGGCCCGCTCATCTCTGGGTGCTGACCCTGCCCTGCCCTGCAGTGTGTCTGAGTTCCTCATGGGGGAAGTGGACAGCAGCACTCTCCTGTCAGTGCCCCCTGGGGACCCCATCCAGGTGAGCAGGGGTGACGTGGATGCTGCATGGGGCCGGGCCCCATGGGGGGGGCACTCCTGTGTCCTCCATCCAGGGTGGGGGGGCAGTGGCTGTCTCCTCCGTCTAGGGTGGGGGGCAAGTGGCTGTCTCCTGCGGGGGTGTGTGGGACAGAGCCCCTCCTGGGGCCGATGCACGTGTCTCTCCTGCGCAGACCATGGAGAACCTGTACAGCCCGGGCAGCGAAGGCGCCGTCCCCAGCGCGGACGACTGCGAAGCCGGTGAGCCTCCTCTGAGCCGGGATGGGCAGGCGCCCGCGGGTCGGGCCGAGGGCGGACAGGAGGGCTGGGGGCGCCGGGCTGCGCTCAGCGGGTCCCCCGCAGGCTGCCTGGCCCCGGAGGAGGTGGACATGCTGCTGCAGCGCTGCGAGGGGGGCGTGGACGCCGCGCTGCACTACGCCAAGAACATGGCCAAGTACATGAAGGACCTCATTGGCTACGTGGAGAAGCGCACGGCGCTGGGTAGGCGCGGCGGGCGGGCTCCGGTGGGGGCCGGCCCGGCGGCCCCGCGCTCATTCCGCTTCCCCCGCAGAGATGGACTTCGCCAAAGGTGTGCAGAAGATCGTGCACAACTGCAGGCAAAGTTTCATGCAGCAGGTGGGGTCCCCGGGCCCGCCGGGGTGTCTCAGCACCCCCACCCCTGGGGCGGCCAGAGGGGTGCAGGCCACCCGCAGAGGAAGCCGGGGAGGCGGGGCCCGGGAGGCTGCGTAGCCCCGCCCCCCGTGACCTCTGCCCTCCCCTCCCAGCCCCACATGCCGCTCCTGTCCATCTACTCCCTGGCCCTGGAGCAGGACCTGGAGTTCGGCCACAGCATGGTGCAGGCGGTGGGCACGCTGCAGAGCCAGACCCTCACGCAGGTGCATGGGCAGGCGGTCGGGGGTGGGGAGGGTGGGGGTGTGGGGGGTGGGGCTGCGCCAGTGCCATCCCCTGCTCACAGCCTGTCCCTGCAGCCCCTGAACCTGAGGCGGCTGGAGCATGAGAAGCGCAGGAAGGAGATCAAGGAGTCGTGGCACCGCGCCCAGAGGAAGCTGGTACGCCGGCGGGGGCGGGAGGGGCCTGGCGCTGTGGTCTCCTGCCTCCGCTCGGGGCTGACCCTAACCCTCAGATGCCAGGCCCGCCACCCCCGGCTGTGCGGGCAGGAGGGGGAAGACTGGCATGTCCAGGGCGGGTGGGGCGGGCAGGGGACTGAGGTGCTCGCAAGTCTAGGGCAAGTCTCTTCCCCGCGGTTGTGTGAGACTTTTCCGAAGCTACTGGCATCTTCACTTGCTTCCGAGCTCTGCTGACAGGGCCCGCGGCTCCCACCCCCAGCTCCTTCTGGCGCTGCCAGCAAACGTGCCTCCCCTTCTGGGCTCTCCACAAGGGTTCACTCTCAGGCTCTGGGCCTTTTACGACCCCCCCCACCAGCTGCGTCCTCGTCCCTGTCACCTGTCACGGCTGTAGAGGCCGCTTGGCTTGTTTCACCAGGTCCCACTGGCGGGCCATCTGGGCACTGCGGGGCTCTTGGCGTTCCAGGCTGTAGTGCCAAGGTCGCCGGGGCCCCTCTGCGGACGAGCGGCCAGGCCGTCGTCTCCCACGGGCGCCCAGAGCGGGTGTCTGGGGGAGGGTGTGCGCGGGCGAGCCTGTCTTCCTCCCAGCCCTCTCTTCCTGTCCTTTGCTCACTTTGGACAAAGGCCCATTTCTTCTTGATTTGCCAGAGCTCTTGCCATATGAGAGGACTCAGCCCTCGCTGGTGCGGGCCGCAGACCCCCACACCCGGTTTACTCTTCTGGCTCGGGACTTTACCTGCGGCCTGTTTTTCTGGGTAGAAGCCTATGAGTGTCCGCAGTTGTCTTTCCTCATGTGGTTCCTGGGTTCCGTGTTGCGCGTGTAAGAGCGCCCTCAGGACTTTGTGCGGGTGCTGCTGGCGTTGGCGTGGCAGGCTCTGACGGTGTAGGCTGCGCAGGGCGGCCCCCAGAAGGCCCACGGGGTTTGTGACCGAGCGCTCTTCCTGCCAACCCTGAGGGTGCCTGGCTTCCTGCCGGGCCGGCCTCGCTGTTCTCCTGTGCACGAGGGGAAGTGAGAGACGGAAGCGCGTCTGCAACTCTGGCGGGGGCGGGCGGGGGCCTCAGGGGTCGCGGAGCTCGCGTCCCGGCTTTGGGGGCTGAAAGGGTCCTCCCAGGGACCCGTTGCAGGCGTCCCCTCCGGTTCTCCTGCCGTCCGCTCTGGGGCAGGGCCTCGGTCCGTGCGGCCGCGCTGTGGGCTGTGGGCACGTGCGGGGGGCTCAGGGGACCGGTCGGGGAGGGGAGCCGGGGGACCGGGCCCCGCTGGAGGATGGCTCTGGACGGCGTCCTCGCCCCCACGCCCGCAGCAAGAGGCGGAGTCGAACCTGCGCAAGGCCAAGCAGGGCTACACACAGCGCTGCGAGGACCACGGCAAGGCCCACTTCCTGGCGGTCAAGGCCGAGGAGGAGCAGGCCGTCACGGGGCCCGGGGCCGCCGCCTCCAAGACCCTGGACAAGCGGCGGCGTCTGGAGGAGGAGGCTAAGAACAAGGTGAGCGCGGAAGGGCAGAGGGCAGTGGGGGGCCGATCCCGCGGGTGCAGCTCCCGACAGGGACAGGGGACATCCAAGGTCCGAACCCGGCTGAGCTCTGTGTGCGCGCCCCGGCCCCCATCCAGGCCGAGGAAGCCATGGCCACCTACCGGACGTGTGTGGCCGATGCCAAGACGCAGAAGCAGGAGCTGGAGGACACGAAGGTGACGGTGCTGCGGCAAATCCAGGAGGTCATCCGGCAGAGCGACCAGACCATCAAGTCGGTGCGCACCGTGTCCCGCGCTCCAGCCGGCGTTGGGGGGTCGGAGGCGCAGCCAGTGGGGCTCACGCCGGCACCCCGTCGCCCGCAGGCCACCATCTCCTACTACCAGATGCTGCACATGCAGACGGCCTCACTGCCCGTGCACTTCCAGATGCTGTGTGAGAGCAGCAAGCTGTACGACCCGGGGCAGCAGTACGCCTCCTACGTGGGCCAGCTGCAGCGGGACGAGGAGCCCGACGTGCGCTATGACTTCGAGCCCCACGTCTCCGCCAACGCCTGGTACAGCTGCCTGCACGTGCCTGGGGCCGCGGGGCTCCCCCCACACTGAGATGAGGCTGGGTGCGCTGACGCTCCCGGGATCCCCGTCCTGTCCCTCCAGGTCCCCAGTCATGCGCACCCGTAAGGGGAGCCTTGTCAGCGATGCCACGGGGGCAGAGGCCACCGGCAGCCCTGAGGAGGAAGGTGGACCCAGCAATGGCACACCTGCCAAAGAACACAGGGGTAAGGTCCCGGTGGCGGTAGGGGGTGGGCGTGGCCTCCCCAGGGCCCCTCAGTCCCCACTGGACACCCCTCCTGCAGGTGGGCGTGGACACCAGGTGCACAAGTCGTGGCCCACCACCATGTCAGACTCAGAGGGCAGCCTGGACCCCAGCCCTGGCTCAGGTGAGGGGGCCTGGCTACCTGGAGGCTGGGGGCGGAGAGCTGTGACTGGCCTGGGTCTGGGGCGGGGGTCTCATCACACAGGCAGGGCCGTGAGCCAGCTCTGGGGAGGGTCCGGCTGACCCGTGCCCGGCCCCTGTGGGCTTGGGCTGCCTGACGCCCGTTTCCTGCTCAGGGGATTTTAAGAAGTTGGAGCGGATGTCATCCAGCGGCACCATGTCGTCCAGCGAGGAGCTGGTGGACCAGGAGGGCAGCACAGGGCCGTCAGCCTTTGAGCAGGGTGAGGGGCCCCCGAGTGGGCGTCGTGGGGCGGGGCTTTGGACTCCACGGCTGGGCCTGGCCCCGACCGGCCTTGCTGAGGCTGACCACCTGCCCTGACCCTCAGCTGACCTCAACGGCATGGCCCCCGAGCTGCCAGTGGCCATGCCCAGTGGGCCTTTCCGCAACGTGGGGCTGTCCAAGGCTGCCCGCACGCACCGTCTGCGAAAGCTGCGCACGCCGGCCAAGTGCAGGGAATGTAACAGCTACGTCTACTTCCAGGGGGCTGAGTGCGAGGAGGTGAGGGGCGGCACGGCCGGGCGTGCGTGCTCAGCTGGCTCCCTTCAGCTGGGAGCAAAGGGAGGCTTGCGGAGACCCAGAGGGCCCTGGCGGGGGGGGAAGAGTCAGCTGGCAGAGGTCAGCGCCAGGGCCAGGGCCTGGAGGTGGGAGCAGGCTGGCCCGTCGGAGCCAGGCCGGGGCGGCAGAGGTGCGGCGCCCAGCCAAGAGGGGGACAGGGTCAGGAGGGCTTTACAGCAGAGGCAGCATGGGCTGGGTTGCTCACGGGGCGCCCCCGCGCAGTGCTGCCTCGCCTGCCACAAGAAGTGCCTGGACACGCTGGCCATCCAGTGCGGCCACAAGAAACTCCAGGGTCGCCTGCAGCTCTTCGGCCAGGACTTCTCGCAGGCGGCCCGCGGTGCGCCCGATGGCATCCCCTTCATCGTCAAGAAGTGCGTCTGTGAGATCGAGCAGCGGGCGCTGCACACCAAGGTGACCGCGGGGGCGGCCGTGGGGGATCCGTCCGGGCAGGGGGGCGGGCGTGGCCCGGGCTGACGGCCGCCCCCACAGGGCATCTACCGTCTCAACGGGGTGAAGACGCGTGTGGAGAAGCTGTGCCAGGCGTTCGAGGCCGGCCAGGAGCTGGTGGAGCTGTCACAGGCCTCACCCCACGACATCAGCAACGTCCTCAAGCTCTACCTGCGGCAGGTGGGACCGGGGCGGGGCCGCAGCTCAGACCCAGCTGGGTGGGGGTGGGGCCGCGGGGCCGGGGCGTGGACCCCACCGATCCGTTCCCCCCGCAGCTGCCCGAACCTATCCTCTCCTTTCGCCTCTACCACGAGCTCGTGGGGCTGGCCAAGGACAATCTGAAGGCGGAGGCGGAGGCCAAGGTGGCGTCCCGGGGCCGGGCAGACCCTGCAGAGACTGAGGCCGCGGCCATGGCCATGGCGGGCCGGCTGCGGGAGCTCCTGCAGGACCTGCCCCCCGAGAACCGGGCCACACTGACGTACTTACTGCGGCACCTGCGCAGGTGAGGGCCGGGGTCCAGGTCGGCAGGGCCTGGGGAGCCCCAGCGGGCACTCACACCTGCTTCCGCACCCGCGGGACCCTAGGATCGTGGCGGTGGAGCAGGACAACAAGATGACTCCGGGGAACCTGGGCATCGTGCTCGGACCCACACTGCTGCGGCCAAGGCCCACCGAGGCCACCGTGTCCCTGTCTTCCCTGGTCGACTACCCGCACCAGGCCCGCATCGTGGAGACCCTCATCACCCACTACGGCCTGATCTTTGAGGAGGAACCCGAGGAGGTGCCTGGGGGCCAGGTGAAGGTGGGGGTGGGCCCCAGGGCTGTCCCCTCAGAGCAGGGGGCTGGGACGGAGAGCCTTGGTTTCAGCAGGCTCGTCAGGAGGGGCCCCAGAGGCATCTTTTAAGCAAAGAACTGATAGAGGGAGAGCTCCACTGGGGGAAGCTTGACCACCAGTGCAAAAGCCCTGTGGCCGCACCTCCCCCACCTGGCTCTGGAGCCCGGCCGGTCCGTCCATCTCTCTCTGCACCGCCTCTGGCACATCCTCGGGCTCCGGCTCACGAGCTGCCCCGCTGCGCCCACCTGCCACGTCACCTGGCTGTGCCACCAGCTCTCTTCCGCAGGCTCTGTGTGCATGGTTTCCCAACTTCTCACTCTCGTGCGCTAGTCCCCGTGGAGGGTCCGCCATCCCTCTCCCGGGACTGTGGGGGTGCAGGGGCAGCAGGACACGCTGGTTTTGTCCACGTGGGACCTCACTCTGCTGCCCCGGCGGGGCCAGGGCAGCCCGCGCGTGCACGGGACGCGGTGACGTCACGCACACCGCAGGGAGCACTGAGGAGCTGTAGGCTCTCCTGGTTCTTGGTTCACGAGAACGAGAGCAGAGCTGGGGCCTGGCGGGCATCCCAGGCCCTCCCTGAGCCCCGTTCCGCCACCTGCAGGATGGCTCAGAGGCGGCACGGGCCGAGGCAGGGGTGCAGGCGCCCTACCCGGAGGGGAGTGCGGGGGCCACCGTCCCCCTGCAGGAGGCGGCGGATGGCGGCCCAGGTGAGTGGTGGCGACAGCCAGGTGGGCAGCCGGGCGACGAGGTGTCACGGGGCCACGTTGGGTGCCCAGAGGCCGCACAGCTGTGGGTTTGCATCCCATGAAGAGCTCGCCTGTCTGACGTGTTCCTGAGGTGTGGCATAGTCACCAGCGGGGTAGTCACGGCAACAGCCCTGTGCCCAGAGACTGCCCTCTGGTGGCGGGCGGGCGGTCCCAGGCGGGGAGCGTGACAGCATGTCAGGCGCCCGTCCCCAGGGCCTTCCTGGTCACGACGTGTCCGTCTGTCCTGTCTCCGCACCTCCCCCACCCCCCACCTTTCTTGACCTCCCAGAATCCAGGGTGGCCTCCAATGACTCTGATTCTGAGGTAGAGGAGGCCTCAGAGCTGCTGTCCCCAGCGGACAGGGGACACCGCCTCAGTTTCCAGGAGAAGCAGGGCAGCGAGGCCAGCACGGAGGTGGCCCAGGGCAGCCGCAGCGGCAGCGAGGAGCAACTGGGCGACAGGGAGGGCCTGACCCAGCAGCTTGCTGAGTTCAACGCCAACCAGTGCAACAACGTGGCTAAGGTCCCACTGCCCGACATGGGGCTCCGCGGTGGACGGCTCGAGGCAGGCACGGGCCCGGGGCGGCAGCCAGAGTGTGTGTAGCTGGGGCGCCGGGCCGGCCGGCTGGTGGCTGAGGAGGTCTCTGGGGACGTCTAGTCACTGTGAGGCCTCATGCTGCGAGCCCAATGCACTGAGGCCGCTGCTGGCTGCCTTTTCCAGAAGCTCCCAGGAGCACAGGGAGAGGCAGAGGCCTGCCCTATGTTCGCCTGTGTGCCGGGGCTGTGTGAAGAAGCCATGTGCACCCCTGCTGAGTGGCCCTGCCCTCGGAGCCAGCCACCCTGTGGGCCACCAGGCCGCCATGGAAGGCCACGCTGGAAGCCCGATGGCGGGGTCCAGGAGGCAGTGTCGGGCCCCACGGGGTGTAGGCATGTGTGATGTCCATCCCGGGTCACGATGTAGGTTTTTCAAGTGCACATTTTGCTTAAAATAAAGTTTTAAATCTGAGCCCATCTTCTCTGGCGGCGGCGGGAGGGGGACACAGAGGCCTGTGCCGTGTCTTTGGCTCCCCGCTGGAGAGGACTCTCAGGAAGAGAAATTCCACCAGAAAACAGCCCAAGTGGGCTGTGCACACACCGGCATCAGATAGGTACTCCTGAGAAACTTCGGCCCAGGGCTGCTCGGAGGAACCTCCCAGACGGCAGAAACAGTCCATTCAGGCTGTCCGGGCAGCAGCCACCAGCTGGGTGTGGCCACGAAGCCCCAAAGCGTGGCCGATGCCCGAGCACCCAAGTGTGAGCCTCAATCTCGCTGGCCAGTCTCAGAGCTGGGGCCGCCTTGCAGGGCAGCACAGCGGACCGCCGGCCGGCAGCCAGCAGGGACCCTCCCCAATTCCTCTCACAGACCCCTTCAGCCCCGCCGGACTGACCTTGGAGGGTCAAGGACGGCTCAACAGCAGGAAGAGCCAACCTTTCATTGGTCGCAAAAACCCAGATGCAATTCACACCCTTCGGGACACAAGCAGCTGGGGAGAGGGGCCGGCCCGAACCCTGCAGCCCACCCCCGGCTCAGACCAACAGCGTCAGTGGCGGACAGAACGCTCTGTGCAAGCTGGCCTGGCCCTCCCCCGCCAGCCACAGCTGAGAAAGATCCGGAAAGGGAGGCCTCGGAGCCAGCAAACCGCGGCCCCACGCTGGCCAACAGCACACGCCCACGCCCACGCCTCGGTGCTGCCCTCGGCCCCTGCTGCCCAGAGCACAACAGGGACAATCTGGCCCAGACCTGAAAACACCTATTCCTGTCCTTTCACAGAAAAAAATCGGCCGATCCAAGATACGTTTTACACTTGATCTTAGCCAAAAGGCCGAGAAGGGATCCGTCCGACACATGTCTTAAAATGGTCACAAGAACGAACCCGAAACTCTCCAACTGACCAGCGCTCCGGTGGACGGTGACGCGCCACATACGCCCATTCGTCAAGGCGTGCGCGTCCTGAGAAGCGCCCTGGAGCCTGGCCAGGAGAGTCAGCCGAGGGCTCTGATGCTGTTTGCGGAGGGCCTGCTGATTTACTCCTTCGGGGCCGGCTTCAGGCCAGGCTTGGCCCAGGCTCACAGAATGTCCCGGGGCCTGGGGCCATGTGAATGGGCCCCCCCTGCTGCCACCCCCAACCCCGTACCCTAGGAGGGGCGTCTAGGCCGGTGTCAGAGCAACCGCCCAGCTCACAGCAGCGCTGGGGCTGTGGGAAGGATGTGCTCAGCAGCGGAGGCTGTGGTCCCTGCGCAGCAAAGGGACATGTTCCCAGAGGAAAGCCCGGTGCTGCTGGAGGCGACAGAGGAGGCCGCACACCAAACCGCCAGCCACAAACCCTGCTGACCCGCGTGATCCTTTCCGTGCCCACGGAGTGGCTCTGCACCCGCCGCACAGACGACGCAGACCCACCCAACACGGTATCCCATGTGCCCGAGACTCCTCATGGCCCGACTTCCGCAGTCAGTACGTCCTCACACGGGGACAGAACAGCTTTACACGTTTATTTACAAACAAAACACAATTAAAACCCCGTGACACAAAAAAACTCCAATAACCAAATTTATTTTACTGTGGTTAAGATATCCAGGACATTCACCGTCTCTGCACGCACAGTTCCACGGAGGGAGGCACTCACACCCCTGCCCTCCATCTCCAGAACGTCCCATCCCCCCACACAGAGACTGTCCTCATGAAGGACGGACTTCCCACTCCTGCCCCAGCCCCTGGTCCCACCCCCTCCTCTCTTGTCTGTGTGGACGGGACTCCTCTGCAGACCTCCTGAGAGTGGGGACCTGCGGGACGGGTCCCTCTGGGTCTGGCCGCTCTCGCCGAGCCCCGTGTCGTCGGGGTCCCTTCACATCGTAGCAAGGGTCAGGGTCCTTCCCTTCCTGAGGCTGGACCATGTTCCCGCTTGGGGACGGGCCGCGTCTGGGGCCCTCCTGGGAGGGGGTCCTGTAGGTTCCATCCTTCTGGATCTGGCTTACTCTGGTCGAGCTGACTTTGGAAGGCAGGACATGTGTATTTGGGGGGATGGGAACAAGCTCTTCTAACACGTGGACAGATCTGTGGGAGAGGACCCTGAAACAGCCCCACGCCAGTGCACATGCACAGGAGGCCCCACTGCCATTCTAGAAAGTATCGAGACCCTGGTCTGCTGGGGGAAAGCACATCCCCGTGCCACACAGGCCCGAGTCAACCCCAGAGCTTAAAGCCACGTGTGAACTCACCAAACTTACAAACAGGTGTTTAAGCAATCGAAATCATGGTCACACCTCTGCCAAGCGTGTATGTGAGAAGAGACATGTGCGCATACCTGTGGCCTGTGCCGGGAGCGACAGGGACACGCAGCCCAACCCCGTGCAGGTGGAGCAGACCTGCCTGCAGAGACGACACGTTCTCAGCACCAGAGAACAACTCATGGGGTCAGTCGTAGGAGGGAATCGCGCGTGCAGGGCGCCGGCAGCAAGCACAGGCAAGGCCGTGCGACTGTGACTCGGGGCCACCACGGCACCGAACCGCCCAGCGGTGTCTGCATTGGGTAGCCCGCTTCCGCACAAGCCAGCAAGTCCACACTAGACACACACCCAGAAAAAACAAACACACGCGTCCACGCGGAACTCGCACACCGACGCTCACGGCAGCAGTATTCATAAATCACGGCCCAAGACGCACAGGTCCAGGGTCCGCCGGAGGCGAAGCGGGTAACGGCATGTTCGCATTCGCAGCCGGACACACAACACGTGGCCCCGCGGATAGGAGCGCCCGCGGCCCCGAGCTGGAGCGAGGCCCCCACCTGCAGCCCCGGGGACAGACCCCGAGCCCAGACACTCAGGGAGGGAGCCAGACACAGAAGGGCACGCAGGCTGAGTCCACACGTGTGCCACGCCCAGCCCAGGCTCCTCCGCGAACGGGACGGTGCTGGGGGGGCGGGGACTGGCAGCTGATGGGGACGGACTGCTTCGGGGCGACGAGTTCTAAAACTGACGGCACCTGAAAGCCACCGAGGGGCGTCCTGCAACACGTCCACTGTGACACGTAAACCAGAGCTCGGTAAAGCCGGCCGAAAGACAAGAAGAGCCGACCTTCTGCCCAGACCAGGAAGGCCTCCCGCGTGGAATCGCTAACGCGGAGACCGGTAACCTGACCACACACTTCCACGCAAGAAAACGCGGGAAGGACGCAGAGAGCAAGCCCCCCCGCTGCCCGCCCCCACTGCAGACTCCGGACCGGGACCCGCCTGGACGCGGCCCCCATGGGGGGAGGGGCAGCAGGCCCCGCGGAACACGGGGACGGGCCCAGGGTCCAGGGCCTCGAGCAAGGCCACTCACAGCACACCTGTCACCCGCCTTGCTCCTCCAGACCGGCCAATTTATTTACTCCAATATTTTCCCTCTTACAAACACCCAGCATCAGAGCAGCTGATCCCCCGCCGCTCCGTGGACAGACGGCCAGGCCGCCTTGCTGGGGGCCGGCTGGACACTTGAGCCAGGACGGCGGCAGGTCACTAGCTGCTGCGGACCTCCCTGTGGCATCCTGTCCCCTCTGGAGGCTCGCTCATGCGGGGTCCAGGGTGAGGCTCAGCACCCAGGCGGGGTCACCCCAGGGTCCGGAGAAGCAGCGGTGAGGTTCCTCGTGGTGCGGGCGCACAGCCCCATCTGTCTCCAGGCCACAGGGTGGGAGAGAGACGGGCGGACGACCACGTGTCAGGCCTGCTGTGCGAGGTGAGCCCGGCCGAGCGGGAAGTGGGGCTGCCTCCACAACCCCCCCCACAGGGAGGTGATAGAGACGACTGTGGACTAAGGGGAGAGGAAAGCTGGGGCTCACTCCCGGACAGGCAGGCCCCGCGGGCCCACGGCGCGTCTCACTGGCTCGAGGGGCGGCTACTGCACCAGCCGGTAGGTGATGTACCGGCCGGCGGTCTCGCTGGGCCGGATCACCTTCACCACCTGCGCACATGGAAGGCGGGAAGGTGGGGCTGCGGGGGGCCGCACAGGGGCCCCGGGCTGGCGGAGAGCCGGCGTGGCTGGATGCGCTGGCTCAGTCTAGAGGGGCCGAGCGCAGCACTGCTCACCTGCCCTCGCTTTATCCCGAAGTAGCGGGCCACCGGGTCTCCGGCCTGGATCCTGGGCAGCTGGTTCTCCCGGAGTTTACTGAGAAGCTCGGGTCAGGGAAAAAGCCGGGCTCCACTGGCTGGGGGCAGGGGCTGGGGGGGACGTGCAGGCGGGAAGGGAGAAGGGCCCAGACGGGGGCCGAAAGGATACTACCGGGCCAGGAGCTCCGTCACCTCCTCCTTGGTCATGACGACATGCTCTGGGACCAGCTGCCGGGAGGAGAAACGGAGTCTCCGTGGGGCTGAGACCCCGCTGTGCCTCCGCACAGCACGGGGGAGCACCGCGCGCCACGGGCTATTGCCTCGCCACGAACATCCACCCGGGGCGTTCGGGGACGTCTTGGAGGTCCCGACTGCTGTCCCCCCCGCTCCCGACTCCACACGCGGACGGGGGACTAGAGCAGCTCAGGCAGACAGGCCGGGGGCACCATCTGGGGACCCTTGGGGCAGCAGATTCCAGCCCCCAGCTTCCTGACTCCTGGCAGGTTCCTGGGTGTGCTTCCCGCCTAGGGCCACACCCAGAGACCCTGCTCTACTCCCTCCTGCAGACCTTCGCCGGGACGCGGCCCCGTCACCCTCCACACCCTAGCGGGCCCCGTCTCTGCCCCCACCTCGTGCTCCGTGATGTTGATGAGCAGCTCCTGCTGCAGAAACTGCTCCAGGACGTACTTGGGGGCCATGTCCACCAGAGACTGCGAGACACACGGAGCCTCACACACAGCCGAGGGCGAGACCACGCCACCCCACTTCCTCCCCAGAGGCTGACAGCAGGCGGCCGGCCAGAGGGGGTTCACTTGCACACCTCTGAAAAGCGCCCCACGTCACGAATCCGGAAACCCCACCTGTCAGCGGGGTTTATCCAGGAGGAAGAGCCCACCGACTCCGACACATTTCCCGGGCCTCAGCCCGGCTTCGCAGTGACGTCTGACAAAATGCCCCCCCGGCCGTCCCTGCGCTGACAGGACCGCGGGGACTCCGCACAGGGACAGGCCGCCGGCCGGCCCGCCATCCCACACTAGCACCCGCTCAGACCTGTCCAGCCCCCATGCAGGGACGCGGGCCCCTACACGGGCGGCCTGCCCATTCCAGCTTCTCGCCTCAGCGGGTGTTGGCCGGGACAACTCGGGGGCTGCTCTGGGAGGCCCGCATGGGACAGCTGCTCCTTCTCAGAGCCCAAGCTCCCGAGGCCCCATGAGCACACGGTGCCGCCTGCCAGCGGGGCCCTGGGAGGGGGACGTGAGGTGCACGGGCTCGGCCCTGGGGGAGGGAGACCAGGCGCACACCCACCTGCTTGGCGGATGGGGTCATGCCCTGCTGCACCACGATGAGGGCCCGCGTGATGTTCTCCTCCTGCATCCGCTGGCAGTACACCTTGATGGTCTTGATTCCCACCTTAGGCTCCTCTGGGGACAGAACACGCGGCCGCCTGCACTGCAAGGACGCCTCTTCTGGGGGGCCTGCGTCCTAGCTCTGCCTCACCAAGGCGTCCCAGTGCAGCTCGGGAACAGGCTCTTCCCCCCCGGGGCCTCAGTGTCTCCATGAGCCCAACGGGAACTGGGGTGCTGGTTCGCCTCCACATCTCCTGGGGAGCTGAAAGGTACCCCGCATCCTCCCACCTAAAGGGTCCTCTCTGGGACGAGGATCCAGAAACCCACTTGGTCCAGTGCCTCAGTGGTTCCAAGGCTTGCGAAATGCCCCCACGAAGCAGTTCGCCCGGTCTAGGCGGCACGGTGGCTGTGTTCAGGAGGGACGTGCAGTCAGCTGACCTGGGCGCTGACAGTCCCATCCCTGCGAGGCCAGACCCACTGGTCCCTCTGAGCCCAGCAGATCAGCTACTGGCTGCCATATGCGTGAGGCTCCCAGCTGGGCCTTCCCGTGCAGCCCGTCGCCTCAGACCCTCACTCACCTGACGGGAAGCGTCAGGGGCTGAGTTGTGCCCCCCCAAATCCCACCATACTTGGAAACAAAATCTTTAAACAGACGGTTTTATCTGAACGAGGTCGTTAGAGTAGGGCTTAACTGGACAAGACCAGCGGCCTTCTAAGATGACGTGAGGACACAGGGATGCAGAGGGACGACCCCACGATGACACAGAGACGAAGGCCTATGTGCCAGGGAGAGAGGACTCAGAAGGACCCAGCTCTGGGGACACCCTGGTCTCGGACGTCCCGCCTCCAGCAGGGATGGGGATGAGTGGGACATCGAAGCCGCCAGTCCAAGAAGCTCTGCTTTGACAGTGCGGGTGGACTAACACAGCAGGGAACCCAGTCCCGGCCTGGGGCCCATGTGAACACGACAGCCACCCCGTCTAACTCCAGGGAGGGCCCTGCCCCCAGGCCGACTGTGAGGAGGTTGAGACTGCTCCACGGGGAGGCACCTGACTAGGCGCCAAGGCTTCCAGGAAATACACCTCACACACCGGGGCCCCTTTTGTAAAAGCACCGGCTGGGTCCGTCCTGCAAACGTTTTCTACCCCCTTGATGCCAGGCGGGGACCGGGCCCCCACGTGCTCCCTACACAACACGGCCTCCCAGCCTCTGTGGGCTTTACAGTCAGGCTGCCTCGCTGCAGCAGGGGCCACGACAGAGGAGCACAGGGGTCCTGGGACAGCCCATGGTGGGCTCTTCGCTCGACCCGGGGCTTAGAGGGGCTCCTGGAAGGGGAGGCTTCTGAACTCGGGCCTCCAAGGACGACAGATGGACACTGAGTAGACAGACCAAGCAGAAAAGGGTGTGGTGAGGGCAGAACCCTGCAGCAGCATGGGAAGGAGCTGCGGGGAACGGGAAGCATAGAGAGTGGCAGGCGGGCTGTCGGGTGGGGTCAGAGGATACAGGTGAGTCTGGGGGCCCACGGGGGAGGCCTGCGATAATCCTGCTGGACAGAGAAAACCATCAAGAGAGAAACAGCAGGGAACTGAAAAAGTGCTCAAACAAGTCAGAACTCAGTGGTGTCCACAGCGGAGAGGAGCAGTTCCTTCCGACTGGCACAGAAAAGGGTCAACATAGATGTGGGGTCACCCAGCAGGTAGCTGCCATGAGCTGACCCTTGAGAAGACCCTTGGATGGCTCTACTAGAGCTGCGACCCCGAGGAGACACACAGCCACCCGGGACCAGCAAAGGCCTCACCTGGGAAGAACACGAACATCTGGTCAGTGGGGTCATCGTTGTGCGCCACCAGCACCGTGAGGTCTGTGCGCCGTGGCCGCCCCTCACTCGGCTTGTCCCCAAACTGGGCCTTGAACTCTTCCAGGGTCTGGTCCAGCTCATCCTGGGTCACCAGGTAGCCACGGTCATGACACAGCTGCAGAAAGAACTAGCCAGTGAGCTCAGGGCAGAGAAGGGATGGCGGAAGAGCTCGGGTCGGATGAGGCCGCTGCAGGAATGACACGGGTTTTGGGGGCCTGATGCGGCAGGTGCAAGCATAGGTCAGAGAGGAAGGAGCAAGTGGGGACAAAGACCAGGACGCACCCCAAGAGAGCTCCTGCACAGAGCCAGCCGCCACACACAATCCGTCATCTTATACTGAGCCTCGGGGACAGGCTGGGACCAAGAAGCAGGGGCAGAGTTGTGGCCCGGGGGGCTGGGGCACATGGAGGCAGCGGGGCCGGAGGGGCACTGCCGGGCAGGCCAGGGTGGACTCTGGCTGGGAACCCGGACACAGGCCGAGCAGTGCTCAGAAGTCAGGGCTCCGTGGGCGGGCAGACCGAAGAGGACCCAGACGGAGAAACGCGGGGCCAGAGCGGCCGGTCAGCCCCGCGCCCACCCCCCTTCCCCCAGGAGACCCCGGCCTGATTCTGGGCGCAGGGCCCCCAGGGCGCGCTCAGCCGCAGGCACAGCTGTCCCGGCGCCCCTTCCAGAGCCGCGGCGCAGAGCGGAAAGGAGCCGCGGCGGGCGGCGGCCCGGGCTTCGCCCCGCAGGGATTCGGAGTCCCCTCCCACGGGCGGCCGGACCGCGTGGCGCGCGGCGGGTGTCCTGGTTAGCGCGAGTCCCTCGGAACGGGCGACCTAGGCCGACAAGCAGCCCTCCCCGGACGGCAGGTCGGCCGGCTGACCCGCAGGGCGCCTCCCACGGCTCCGGCCCCGGGGCTCCGCGTCAGGCACGCGCAGAAGCGTCAAAGCCCCCCGGGAGCACCGCCGAGCGGAAGAACGGGTCGGCCACCCCCTCTCTCCCGCCCGCCCGCGACCCTCCCTGGGGCCGGTCGCAAGCCCGCGGGGCCCCCACCCCGACCCCTCCGCTCCGGCCGCCCCGCCGAGCCGCCGCGTGCCCGGCCCACCCTCACCGCCTTAGCCACGCGGGCGCACCTGCATGATGGTCTTGCGGATCTTCCACAGCCGGTACGTCTCCTCCTCGTCGTCCATAGCCGCCGCCGCTCTCAGTCAACGCGCCTGCGCCCGCGCCCGCGGCAGGACCCGCACGGACTGCGCCTGCGCCAAACCCCGTCCCCGGCCCCACGCAGGGCTGTCGACGGCGAACGCCTGACTCCAGAGACCTTCGAGAACGGCAGCCCTGAGGGCAGCCCGGGCCTTCCGCGAGCGACGGTTGGCCGCGCGAGAGCCGAGCGGATGGAAGGGCCCATTCGCGCCTCCGCAGTTCTTGCGTGGCATGGGCCGCGGGGCCTCTCGGGAGTTGTGGTTTCCGCTCAGCGCCCGTCTTGGGACGGAATTTAGACTCGGGAGAGGCCGAGGCGAGGCGAGGTGCGGGCGGGAAAACTGAGGCCCGGGCGGGATCCGCGGCCTGCCCGCCTCCCTCCCAGAGACGGCCGGGCGACCTCGCAGGCCCTCCGTAAATCTGCATCCAACTGCTGTGGGCCACGTCCAACTGAATGCCCCTAAGCTTCAGTTTCCCCTTCTGTATAGTGGAAACAAAGTGTCCCCGTCTCAGAGGCTTAGCTGAGAATCTAAAGGACGGAGCCTGGCACAGCCCTCGGGCTCAGGAAGTGCTCCCACCTCCGTCTCCTCCACGTCCTATCCCCTGAGACCCGGCAGACCTCTACCTGCATATCCCACAGCCCCAACCCCGACTGCGCATCCGCCTTTCTCCCCGCTCAGCGCTCGCCCCACCGGAGGCCGTCAGGAACTTCTCATTCAGCGATGCATTCCCAGAGACGGTGAACTAAACAGGCCAAGGCCCCCTTCCATTCCGGGAAGACCCAACAGAAACCGCGAGCACAACAATAACGTTTAGAACATGACAGTGCAATGGAAGACGGGAGCTGAGCCAGATGGGAGATCCCCAGTTTCCAACCGGGAAGGCAGGGAAGGCGAGCAGCAAGAGAGATTCCAGCAAAAGGCCAAAGGAGAGGGAGGAGGCTGTGGGAATGTCTGAAGAGGTGTATCGGCCAGAGGGTAGTGTGTGCAAAGGCCCTGAGGTTGCACTTTGCCTGGTGTGTTGGCAGTTAGGAGGCCCAGTGGGGGAGGGGGAAGAAAGGAGGTTAGAGGGTGTAGTGGGGCAAACCCTGGGAGGCCTTGTTGGTAGGGTTGAGAAGCTTGGGTTTTCTTTTTCAACCACTGTCAACATTTCACCAGAGAGACTAGGGAGGGGAAAAGGGAGGGCCACTTGGCCACAGATGGGGGCTCCAACTGGGGTAGGGGTGAGCAATGGGCAGGTTCCTGGTGTTCAGAAGGTGGACCTCACAGGATCTGCAGATGGACAGGGTGTGGAGAAGAGACAGATGGAGAGGGAGGAGGATCAGAGCTGCTGGAATCAGGACAGACAGACCAGGGAGAAACAGGTGTTGACGGCAGATAAGGGGCTCCAGAGGGGGCCTGGGTGGCTCAGTTGGTTGGGTTTCTACCTCTTGATTTAGGCCAGAGTCATGGTCTCAGGACCATGGGACTGAGCCCCGGGTTGGGCTCCAGGCTCAGCGGGAGTCTACCTGGGATTTTCTCTTTCCCCCTCTCTCTGCCCCTCCCCCCACGCATTCATGCACTCTCCCTAATACGTGATTATTTTTAAAAAAATTTTTAAGATTTTATTTATTTGACAGGCAGAGATCACAAGCAGGCAAAGAGGCAGGCAGAGAGAGAGAGGAAGGGAAGCAGGCTCCCTGCTGAGCAGAGAGCCCGATGTAGGGCTCGATCCCAGGACCCTGGGATCATGACCCGAGCCAAAGGCAGAGGCTTTAACCCACTGAGCCACCCAGGCGCCCCAATACATGATTTTTTTAAATAAGAAAAGAATGGGGCTCCAAGAGCACCTGTCTGGCTCAGTCGACGGAGCATGGGTTCCAACCCCACACTGGGTATAGAGATTACTTTAAAAATAAATTAAAACTGGAAAAAGGCCGTCTGGGAGGCTCAGATGGTTAAGTGTCTGTCTTGGGCTCAGGTCATGATCCCAGGGGCTGGGACTGAGTCCCGCATCGGGTTCCCTGCTCAGTGGGGAGCCTCCTTCCTCCTCTGCCTCTCCCCCTGCTTGTGATCTCGCTCTGTCAAATAAACAAAATCTTAAAAAAAAAAAAAAAATGAGAGAGAGAAAGAGTTTCCTGTCAACCCAAGGAGAAATGTGGAGGAGACAGCGGGATGAGTCTGAAATCCGGGGCAAAGTCCAAAGGGAGACAGACACGTGGGAGTCACTGGAGACTGGAGTCCGCATGGGGCCACCAAACAGATCCGAACCCTTGCCAGATTCAGAGACCAAGAGGAGGGAGGACGCGGATCCCGAAGCAGTGGCCGATGGTGGCCATGGGAACCAAGGCCCATTACTTAACCTTTTTTGTGCCTAAATGCCTCCCTTCCCCCTACCTTGTGGGACAGGGACAAGCGCAGCACCCACTTCCCAGGGGACCTGCCTAATGACTGTGGCACCAGCTGCCAGCAGTGTTACGTGAACGCTCCTAAGTGGAATAAAGACCAGCAAGAGGTTGCCAGGTGCCCTCCGGCGGGTGGAGAAGCTGTCTGGAGGATGGGGGAGGGGTCAACATGACCAAATGGCGAGTCTGAACAGACCTGCAGATCAGGTGGGGTGTTACCCAAGCAGACATGATTGGCGACCCTGGGGCAGGGTAGGATTTGTGGGAGGAAAGGAGTTGGAGATGTGGACATAGATGCCAAGAAGAGAGGGGACTGAAGGTGGAGAGGGGGAGGGCTAGGAACAGATTTTAAGATGGGAGATATGGCACCTGTCTAGGTTCTTGGAATGATGGGCAAATCTGAGTAAGAGGACCAGGCAGGATTGTTGGAACCTGGATCCCAGGGGGAGGTTGGGCCCAAGGAGGGCTGGCCTGGATGGTCCCCCAAGAGGGCCCAGGTATGTGTGGCAGGCGGAGACAGCAACGGGGCTGTGGACATTAGGGGGAGAGAGGAGAAAGGGCTCATGAGAGCAGGTGGGCCCCGGGACCCCAGAGAACCTGGCAAGGCCTGAGCATAGTTCCAGTGATTCAGACCAGTGCTGCCATGCCACCCATCCTATCGTTCCAGGAAGGCTGGAAGTGGGCGTCTGGGGTGGGGGAGTAGGAAGCCCTGGCGGGAGGGTTGTGCAAGACAAGGAATGGGGAAGCGGACCCTGGAATGTATTTCCCCATTCCGCTGCCTTCACCCCGCAACTTGGCCGGCACTTGGGCAGGCCTGGGTGGGAGGCAGAGAAGGGGGTGTCACTGGCTTCAAGTGAGCCAAACCCAGAGAGTCCGCCCCCGCGGCCTCTGCAGCCATGGGTCAAAGTGCACTCTTGGCGGAGCGTGGGGCACGAGGGCCCGCTGAGGAATTCCTTGACTCGGTTCCCAAGAGCGGGCGGGTCTGTTTATGGCACCGCCCTGGCCAGACGCCAGAACCTGGGGAGAAAACAAGAAGTCAGAAGCGCAGATGTCGAGCCCTGCCGCTCTGTGCGCCGACGGCCGTGCACCGTGGGGCGCAGAAACCTCCCTCCGGCGTGTGTCCGTCCGCCCGCCCGCGCGCGCCCGCCCCGCGCACACCGGCGCATCCTCGCGGCCGCCGGGCCCGCTAACGGTCACCTGGTGAGTGGCCCCCGGCTCATGTGCCCCTTCTAACGGCGGGCGCTCCCGCTGGGCGGCCGCCGGCCTTCTCCGGGCCACGGGCCGAGCGAGGCGCTCCCGCGGCGACACCGGAGTCCGACCCCGCGTGACTTTATTAACTTTTTAAGGAAAGCCTCCAGTGTCCAAAGAGCTGGAGCGGTTTTTCTGCGAGCCCGAGCCCACCCCAACCTCGGGCTTCCAGTAATATCTCCAGCTGTCAGGCATCCCGCGGCGCTGCGGTCAACCACCCGGATAACCCTCCCAAACACACCGACGCGCCCCCCGCGTGGACCCCACCGCCCCCACGCCGGCGAGCATGCGCAGTCGCCCACGGCCGCGGAGCCGCAGCCCGGCCCCAGCCGCGACCCCGCCCGCCCCTCCTCCCCGGCCTCCCATTGGCTTTCATCACCACGGATCCGCCCTGCCCGCGCGTTCGACCAATGAGGGCCCCGATGGGCGTGGCCCAGGGCGGGGAGGCGGGGCCGGCAGGCGCGCGTCCATTGGTGGGCTCGGCGAGGGGAGGAGCCGCTGCCTTCGGCGCCCCCGCCGCCGCGATGAACCTCAGCCGCCTGTGCCGCTTGGTGAAGCCGGCGCTGCTGTGCGGGACTCTAGCCGCGTCCGGTCTGGCCAGCACCATGGTGAGCGCGGTGCCGGCGGCGGGCCGAGGGGCCGTTGGGCGGACGCGCGGGGCCGCGGCGGGCTCGGGCGGTGGCCGTTCGGGATCAGGGCTTGGGCGGCCGGGACCCCCGTTGGGCGCCTGCGGGGCGCGCGAGGCCGGCGGCGTCGAGGCCGCGGGGGGGTTGGGGGCCGGGCGCCCTCGGCCGCTGGCGTCCCCGGCCGGGGCCCGGCGAGCGGAGGGCGCCCGGTGGGCTGGAAGGCCCGGGTCACGCGCCGCGGGGCGACCCGCCCCTCCCCCACCCGGCGCGGCCTCGGGGCCTGCTTGGTGGCGTCACAGACGGGCGGCCGGGCGCCCTGGTTACCGGCCTTTTTGTGCCCCGGCGCGGGCCTCTGGGCACAGGCGCGGCCGGATATGGGCCGCGCGGCCGCCAGGTCCCCGGGTCGCCGCGGGCAGCGCCGCCGGTTGCCCGGCAGGCGGCGGCAGCAGCGACGGCAGCGCCGAGTCCCCCGGCGGCGGAAGGCTAGGGCTGGCGGACGCAGGAGGGCGCGCCCCCGGCGGGAGGAGTCCCGTCTGGAGCGCCCGGGGCAGGCGGAGCTCGAGACCTGGGATAGCGGCTGTAGTGTGGAGTGGCCAGAGCCGGTGCGCGCGGGTCCCCCACCCCGGCCGCCAGGCACCTGGCGCGGGCCCAAGCCCTCTCTGGGCCCCAGCGGCTTCTCTCCAGTGTGCTCTGCTGCGCAAAGGGCATGCGCCCTTGCAGAGGAGGAGTCCTCGGTTTTTCCTTGCCACAGGGCCTGGGTTTTCTCGTCGCGGATCCGCCTGGGAGCCCTTCCTCCGGGCACCCCCGGCCGGCGAGTGGGCCAGGTGGCAGGGGGCTCTGGGCTGTGCGCCCCGAGGTCCCCGCACCGCTCATGCGCTTTCCTTGCCTTGCAGTGCGCGTCCCGAGACGACTGGCGCTGTGCTCAGTCTATGCATGAGTTCTCCGCCAAGGACATCGACGGACGCACGGTTAACCTGGACAAGTACCGGTGGGTCCCTGAGCGCCCCGTGGGAGAGTTGGGGGAAAGGCTGGCGGCGCCAAGCTGGCCTGACTGCCCCCCTCTCGCCTCCAGGGGCTTCGTGTGCATCGTCACCAACGTGGCCTCGCAATGAGGCAAAACAGACGTAAACTATACTCAGCTTGTCGACCTGCACGCCCGATACGCTGAGTCCGGTTTACGGATCCTGGCCTTCCCTTGCAACCAGTTCGGGAGGCAGGTGCGTGGCTGGCGCCAGCCCCGTGTCCCGGTGTGTGGGAGGGGGCCGGCGGGAGCACGGGCTGCTCCTCGCTCACCCCCACGGCCCTGCTCGCCACAGGAGCCAGGGAGTAACGCGGAGATCAAAGAGTTCGCTGCCGGCTATAATGTCAAGTTCGATATGTTCAGCAAGATCTGTGTGAACGGGGACGACGCTCACCCGCTGTGGAAGTGGATGAAAGTCCAGCCCAAGGGGCGGGGCATGCTGGGAAAGTGAGTGGGAGGCTGGGGGAGGGGAGAGGAGCGTCGGGGCTGGGGTTGGGGGGGCGGGGTGGGGGTGCCTGGCGGGCCTGTCGCATTTGCCACCGGATTCCTCACGACTTCCCTTTGCTTCCCTAGTGCCATCAAATGGAATTTCACCAAGGTAAGGGGCTGGGAGGTGGGGGTGGGAGGCCAGGACTGTGTCCAGGGCCAGCTCCTGTCCCCGGGGCCCCTGCCTACTCAGCTGCAGCTCAGGGCCCTGGCCCCAGCGCACGGCAGGTGGGGGGCTGCTTGCTTGCCTCCATTGCGCCGGGCAGCAGCACCCCCCACCGCCCCGGCCGGCTGCTGCCCGGCAGTGACACGGCCTCTCTGGGCAGTTCCTCATTGACAAGAACGGCTGTGTGGTGAAGCGGTATGGTCCCATGGAAGAGCCCCTGGTAGGTGCCTTTCTGCTGAGCCCGGTGGGGGTGGGGGCCAAGGGAGAGGCCACTCCTGACCCCTCTTTGCCCCCACAGGTAATCGAGAAAGACTTGCCGTGCTACCTCTAGCTCCACAAGTATGCGCCCCCCCACAGCCCTGCCCCTCGGAGCCTTCCACCCGGCACCCATGACGGTCTGCCTGAAAACCAGCCCGCTGGTGGGGCAGACCCGAGAACCCGGCGTGCACCCCTCGCCGGAGGAAGGTTCCTCGGCCCGGCTCGAGGCTTGGCGCCCCCCCCCAACCCCCTGGTTATCTTGTGGGAATAAAACATCCACATTGGCTTGCTGTGTGCTCCTGCCTTCCTGCAGGGGGTGAAGGGTGGGAGGGGAGCCTTTTGCCCTGGCCCCTTCTGGTTCAGGGGCAAGTCCTGGCCTCAGAGTTCCTGGGTACTGTGGGCTCTGTGGACTGCCCGGTGCTAATCTGAGCGGCCCGCCCACCGAGCGAGCGCCGGCAGAGCTGATCCGGCAGGAGGTAATAGGAATTACGGCTGTTACTCCTGATCCAGGGTGTTAACCTGTTAGGTGACAGCTGTTAGAGCCATGCTTGGGGCCAGTCTTCCCAGGGCCTAGAGGGGAAGGGTCAGCAGGGCCTGGGCCTTGTGGCTCTGCCCACTGGGAAGCCAGGTACCTGGAGCCGAGCATGAGGCCAAGCTGGTCCGGGCACAGAGCCACGCCGGGCACAGTGGCTTCATTGTTGGACACAGCCAGGGCACCCAGGCCCGCCCTCAGGGCCTCATGTGGCCCTGACAGAGGGGGCATCGTCTCCAGCCTTCTGCCCCAGGAGGGGTGAGGGATGGCCTGGGGCTAAGAGGGCTCTTCGGATAGATACCTGTCCCTGTTTTGGGGGGAATGGCACGGCTGGAGAGTGGCTGAGACTGCCCCCACCCCCTTTTCCACTACCTCCGGTAAAGGTCAGTGGCAGAGGAAGGGGCTGGAGTACTGGAATAACGAGGTGGAGGAAAGCCCCAGCCACCCTGAGCTGCTTCCCCTGGGGTCTCCTGGCTGCTCACTTGCCCACATTCCGGCTGGAGACCTATCCTTTGAACTTCAGGGCCAGACCCACATGTGCTTCCTGTGGCTTCCTGCTCCGGGGCTACTCCAACTCCCCCGAGACAACCCTGGGAAGAAAACCAAAGCAGGGGCTACAGCTGTGGACACCAGTGATCAGAGAATCTGGTCTCAGAGCAGCACCATGAGGGTCCCCGGTGGGGTTTGTGTCTCTAGCACACAGGAGGCGACCAGCGTCCCAACCAAGACACCGTAAGCCTGGCGCGGCTAGTCTGGAAGTAGCCGGCCTGCCCTGCCAGTGACAGTGACAGCAGACAATGGGCTCTTCGGGTGGGGACCCGTCTTCCAGCTGGGCCCTAGCCTCACATGGGTGTGGGAGAGGAGTGGGCTGGTCTCACCCACCCTGGGTCCCCTCCACAGGCGACAGCCACCTCCACCGCCCCTGAACGGGGTCACTACTGGCATCCGCTAAATGCTCCTGGAAGACACCTGCAGCCTCCCCTGAACCCCCCCCACCGCCGGGGCCACGGTCTCTGCAGGCTGGAGAAGCAGACAATCTGGGAAATAGTGAAAAGGCACATATATTTAAAAAAGATCTCTTTACATATGTACACTTGAATTCATTATAAATACACATAGAAACCAAGGGGCCCGTCCACACCGCCAGCTCCACGGCAGATTCTGGGGCCTGGGAGAGGTGGCCGGGCAATAATTTAGGGAGCAAAGAGAGTGGGGAAGAATTGCATATATTAATAGGGGGGGGCCTGTCCCATGGAGCCCCCCAGAGAAGGCAGGGCCCTGAGCACCTGGGGTTTCCTGAGTTTCCAGCTCTTGGGGCCACCCAGTTTTGTGGATTCCAGGGGTTCCGGTCAGACCAGGCCCTGTAAGGTGGGTGGGGTGAGGTGGGTTGGGGAGCCCCTGCCTAGGCCTGGTGGGGGGGGGGGGACAGAGGCAGAGGGAGGGTGGGCCCCCACCCCTGGGCCCTGCCCGAGCCTAGACTCCGAGTCCAGACCCCGAGTCATCCTGAGTAGGATCTGCACTGCCTCGGAGAGCCCGGAAGGGCGGGCAGCATCGGGAGGGGTCCGCCCAACCGCCCGCAGGGAAGGCACTGCTGTGGAGACCTCCGGAACCGGATGGGGGGCACCGCAGCCCCCACCTTCCTGGCAGTCAGCAGGGGAGCCCGGCCCCCGCGCACCACCCACGTGGGCGGGAGACCAGACGGAGTCCCTGTGGCCGCCGTTGAATATTGCAGAGAAGCAAGCTTCTTCTCGGACACCGGCTGCCGGTCGCCTATTGGGTCTAGGAGTTTGGAAAGGGGGGGCCGAACTGGATGACGCTCTGCCGCTCAGGGCCCCCGGCCCCCCCAGGCGCCCCTGCGGCCCCTGCGCCCGGCCCGGAGGGACCGGTGGGCGGCCCGGCGTTGAGGGAGCGCAGCATGTCTTCCAACACCTCCTTGAAGTTGATGTCGCGGCCCTGGTGCGCCAGGGCCGCGGGATCCGCCGCGGTGTCCGGGGCGCCCAGCGGAAGGCCCCCGGGGGCTGGCGCGGGGTCCGGGGGCGGAGGCGGGGGCGGGAAGGCAAAGGGTGAGGGCGGCGGGAAGGCCTGTGCCGGCGGGCTGTAGGTGAGGTCCAGGACCTCGCCCGGGCCGCAGGGCAGCGCGAGCGGGCGCAGGGCTGGCAGCGGCGCGGGGAAGCCCCGGCCGCGCGCGTTCTTGCGCTTCACGTCCGCGTCCATGAGCTGCAGCTCCTGCAGCACGCGGCGCACGCAGCCCTCGGGGATCTTGATGCCGGGGGGGGGGGGGGGGGGCGGTTGGGGGGGGGACGGAGGGTCAGCGCGCCCGAGGCGGCACCCCCCGCCCCCGCCCCCGTCGGCGTGCCCGCGCGCTCACCGACTTGCTTCTTCTTGTCCTTGGTCTTGAGGCGCACTATCTGCAGGTAGCTGCTGCTGGTGACGTCGGCCATGACGGCGGCGATGCGGCCCCATACGCGTAGCAGGGCCCCGCACAGCATGTAGTGGTGGCGCAGCCGCAGGCCCTGCGTGCAGTCCTTGCCCTCCTGCACCAGGCGGCAGGGGCGGTTCCTGCGCCGCGGGGGGCGGGGGCGGGGGCGGGCTCAGACCCAGAGCGCTACCGCGCACCCCCCCCCCTCCCCGCGCCGCCCTGGGGGTCCCGTCCCCACCGCCCCCGCCTCAGCGTATGGCTGCCCGGTAGAGGGGGCCTCCGGCCCGGTCCCGCCCCGGCCCTCACCACGCCGCGTGGCTGCAGTGCGTCAGCGAGAAGGCGTAGCTGTTCTCCCAGTGCTCCCTGGCCTCCTCCGCCGTCACCTGGGGACCCGCGGCCTCGTGAGCCCCGAGGCCTCGTGAGCCCCGAGCACGTGCCGGCCGGCTGCGTGCCCCCCAGTGCAGGGCACCCCCCCAGTGCAGGGCACCCCCCCCAATGCAAGGGCGCCCTGGCCTGCACCCCAGCCCCTCGGCCCTTGCGTACCCTGCGGAACTTCCGGCACAGGCTGTCGTACGTCTCCAGCTGGCTCTGCCGACCCACATTGGGCTTGTACACCGTGAAGTGCTTCCCGCGGTTCTGCTCGGCCAGGAGGCAGCTCGGCTTGCCTCGAACCTGGGCAGGTGGGCGCGTGAGGCTGCGCTCTGCCCGCCCCCCCCCATCGCCCCCCTCCGCTGGGGTCCTGCCCCTGGGGACCCGTGTGCCACCCAAACGCCCACCTTCGAGAGGTAGAAGCCGTCATGGGTGCCCGTCAGCTCCAATGACCTGGCATAAACCTCGTCCCACTTGAGGCCACGGTCCACGCTGATCTGCAAGAGCAGATGGGCTCAGAGCGGCGGAGCAGCCGCGGTGGGGACTGAACACCCAGTGCTGGGTGGCTCTGGGTGCCCTCACCTTGTAGAAGACCACCTGCCCGTCCTGTGGGTGTCCGGGGGCCAGGAAAACCTGCTGGCTCTCCTCATAGATCTCGTCGATGCCCGGAGCCAGGTCTGCAGAGAGAGCATGGAAAGGACAGTGGGCTGAGACCCTCCCGCCTGCCCCCCCCACCCCGGGGGGGTCCCTGCCCCAAGGATCCCAGCATGGCCTGAGGCCCTGTGTGGCTGGGCAGGCTCTGGGCTCTGGGCTTTAGGGGACTGTCAGTCCCAAGTTCTGGGGTACCCCAGAGATGCCCGCCAGAGCACAGCAGAGGTTCCCCCAGTACAGACGGCCTGGGCCTGACCCTACATGGCACCCTGGACAGCAAGTGGCCCCTCCAGTGGCCTGGGGTCCTGCTGGACACTCACGCTCAGTGGGACTACAGGCCCCACACAGTCCGCTCTGCGTGGCTGCTGGGGGACGGCTGATGTAAGTCTACAAACTGTACCTGCCACTGAGTTTATGGAAGTTTATCGGCACACGGCCACGGCCATTCACGTTCCAAGAGCATGTGCTTTCAACACCAGGGCCATGTGGAACGTCAGAGACGGGCCCATTGTTCTCGGTGAGGGCCTGGCCCGGGGGGGTATGACAGCACGTGTGTCCGGCTTACCACCATCACACTAAGCACGCCAACACATGCCTCACATCTAAATAAAACGCTCCAATCCTTGCAGGATACCCGGGAAGGGGGTCCTGTGGCCCCCCAAATACGGGACAGCGCTCGGCGCCTCCTCTCCCTGGACTCTCCACGCCGCTTCCAGTCTTGCTCCTCCAAGGCCCCCCGGTGGCATGCTGCCAGTGCGACGGCCCCGGCCGGCCTCGGTCTCTCCGTGGGATGGCAGGGGCATGGTGCTAGGGGGTGCCAGGGACTGCCGGGGCCATTCCCTGCTCTGCCTGGCCGGGGAGAGACGCTGTCCCCGCTGTGGCCCTCACCCAGGATGCCCATGTCGTATTTGCCCTCCTTCTTGTCCGTCTCGATGAGGCGGTCGAAGGTGTCCGAGAAGTACTGGAAGAGCGCGTTCTGCTTGTGCACCTCCAGCCCCAGAATGCGGTTCAGGAACTTGGTGATGGAACAATCTGGTGGGCAGGCGGGGAGGGCGCTCAGGCCGCGTCGGGAGGGGCCCTGGCCTGGGAGGGGTGGGGGTCTTCCCGCTGGGGCTGGGGGGCCTGCGCACAGGACTCACCCTTCTCCACATCCAGACAGCCGGACCTGGACTCACGGCCCCCAATGCCGACGGACAGCAGGCCCTGCTTCATGTCTGCGGAAGGCAGGACCTAGAATGCATGCTGCCCTGCCCCCGCCCGGGCCCTCCCCAGCCAGCCCCGGATCTTCCCTGCCCCCGGCGCCCCCTTGGTAAGTGAGGGTGGGATTAGTCTTTAGGCACAGATCTAGTCTACCAATCCCAGTGCCCCAAACAGCTCCGGGCCAAGCTGCCCCCGACCCGAGACCCTCGCTCTCCCGCAGCTCACCCCGGAAAAAAGCGGCATCTCCTCCGGGGTAGGCCTGGGGCAGCGGCACCCTGTTCTCAGTCTGGCTCAGGACGGTGGTGAGCACGCAGCTGAGGGCCCGGGTGCCGTACTGGGTGGGAGAGTGCGGGATCAGAAGGGCCGGGCTCGGAGGCTGGATCTGGGCAAGGGACCCGTCCTCTGCCGTCCCCCCCCCTCCCCAGGTACCTTGTTTTCGAAGTTGTACTTGCTCAGGTCACGGGACTCCGTGGCGCGCCGGTCCCCATGAGTCAGAGCCCCCTGCCCGGGACGGGGAAGGCCGTCATGCACCATCACGAGCTGCCCCCTCCGCCCCCGCCCCGGGTTCTGCTACAGGCCTTCCTCGGGGAGCCCGCTGCCCGCTCACCAGGCTCTCTAGCCGCTTGGCAACGATGGAGGCAAACCTGCGCTCCCCGGCCAGCTCCGAGATGAGGAAGACATATTCGGGCGCAGAGACCTGGTTGGACCTGTGGGTCCGGCCTGAAGACAGAGGAGGGCTCTCAGGGGCCAGCGGTCAGGGCCGTGCGGCCGGGTGGGGCGGGCCGAGCCAGGGGGCAGCTCACCGAACTGCTGGATGGCGCGGTCGGCGCTCCACGGCAGCTCCAGTGTCATGTGCACCCGGCGCCGCTGGTTCCGGACGCGGCGGTCGGCTTGGAGGGAGATGCCGGAGCTGGAGGCCTCAGAGATGATGGCTACAAGCTGGCGGGATGTGGACGGAACACGTCTGTGCCCTGTGCCCCCTGCCTGGCCCGCCAGGGCTTGTTCAGAGCGACCCACACAGAGGCCTGACGTGTGTGCCCGTGGGGCAGCCCGTGTGGGCTGGGAGTGGGGTCTGGGCCACCCCTGGGTGCCCCCGGACCGAGTGGAGCCTGCCCTGCCCACAGCGGCTTTCCCACACAGGGCGTTAAGAGTGGGCCTCAGAGAAGCCACGGGGCAGGGACGGCACAGGTGACAGTGCCCGAAGGCTGGGACAGCCAGGGAAACCTATAGGGGCCCTGCTCAGGCACACACAGTCACACGCACCCACAGCCACGCACACACACGCGTGTGCACAGTACACACGGACCCAGCAGAGGCTGCTGGGCTCTGTGGTCCTGGGGTCGGCCCCTCAGGAACCCTGCAGCTCCTGGGGTCCCCAGGACCTCACAGGTTCCCCCCTGACACCAGGAGGACCCTAGGAGCACCTGTGGACACAGCCCGGTCCCTGGGCCCGGAGGCCCCATCTCCACAGCCCCCACCTTCTCCCCACTCATGAAGCGCTCCTTCTCCCTGAGGTTCACGTGGTCGATGGAGAGGCCTTGCTCTGCCCGAGACTCAAAGGCCACTGTCCCGTCAGGCCTGGACACCACGCGGCCCTTCCTGCCAGTCATCTGGGGTTGGGGGAGAGAGAATGGCCGTCAGCCGGTGGGGCCATACAAGGGCTGGTCCCTGCGTTTCCCTGCCTCCCCACCTGTGCCCCGCGTCTTCTCAGTGTGTACTGCGGGGTGCTGTGGACCCTGGGCCAGACGCAGCCTCCGCCCCAGGCCCTAGCCGCCCACGGGGCAGACATGGGAGTTTCACCCCACCTTAAGTCTCCTCTGTAAAACGGATGCCTGAGGCGAAAACAGACCTGGGTTTCACCCCAGGACATCCCAGGAAAGGGTACAGTTGTGCAGGTGGAAGGGACAGGGAGGAGACACGGGGGACAGACCTGAGAGTGCCCCCAGAGGCCCAGGAGCAGAGAAGGGTGTGTGGGGAAGGGCATACAGAGCTGGGCTGGGGAGCAGGGGCCAGGCGTCGGTGGCCGAGCGAGAAGGGTCCTCAACTGGCACCCCCAGCCTCGTGGGCTGGACGATGGATGCTGCAGCTCGGGTGCCCCGTGCCCCAAGCCCACCTCACTGCGCTGGGTGCAGACATGGGGTAACCACCAGGGGCCTCAGAGCCTGTGTGTAGGTGGGGCTCACCTCGGCCACGCGCTCAGGGCCCCCGAGCTGGTCGATGAGCTCATCCAGGGTGTTCACGGGCAGCTCCCGGCCCAGCGCCCGCACCTTGGCCAGCAGGTCCTGCTTCAGCTGCTCCACGCGCTCCAGGATGCCGGGGCCGTGAGGGTCCCGCTGCAGGGGGCACAAAGGCCCTGTGGGGCCGGAGGGTCAGGGGAGTACCAGCCAGCCCCCCCACCCATAGCCCCACTCACGGCAGTGGACAAAGGGGCCCCTGGGAGGGTGGGGCACAAGAGGGGCTGGGGTCCCTCTTTTCCCCTAAACGGCTGGCACAAGCCCGCTCAGCCTCTGACCAGCAGCGCAGCCCCGACAGCTCTCCGAGTCCGTCTCCCCGATCTGAAAGTGGCAAATGCCAGGCCGCGGGCCTCACCGCGGTCGTCGGCTGGCAGGCCAACAGTGTCCAAGATGACCACGTCGTCGTCCAGCACGGACTCGGGGGAGGAGTGGGAGTCGCTGTCCGGGCCGGCGTCTGACTCTGTGCTGCTGTCATCGCTGATGCGGATCACGCCTGCCACCTCGCACGCTAGCCTGGGCACCTTGGACCCGCGGCCCCGCGGCCGCCCTACACATGGAGAACCAGGGTCACCGAGGCCCAGCCTGCTCCTCTCTGGAGGGGCCCAGCTCCCTGCGATTCCGCACACCGGGAAGGGGGCTGCCCAGGGCCAGGTGCAGGCGCTGGGACACGAGCAGCCTGAGGCTCTCATCCGGCCAGCTCTGGGCTGCTGTCCAGGGTCCTGCTGTGGGCCCGGGCAGGGCATAAAGGGGCAGCTTTAGCATCCCAACCCCTCTCCTGACACTTCAGCTTATACTGAGCTGGGGCCTGAGGAGGCCGCACGCCTGACCTCACAAGGCAAGCCTGGGCCGGCTGGCCCGAAAACGTGTCCCGGGCCCAAGAGGATGGCAGTCCAGGCCCCTTCTGTGCACTGCCACAGTCCAGGGTGCCCCACAGGCCGGTCCTGGAGGTGAGGGGAGCTGGGGCCCCCTGGTCTGGCTCTGTGACCTCAGGTGAGCTGCTTGCCCTCTCTGAGCCTCATGTCCCACGAGGAGCTGATGCCCAGCCTCCACTGGAAGGAGAACCTCCCTGTCGTAGCCCCGTCGTAGCCCACACGTCTGGCACAGCGTAGCTGCCGGGCTGGTTTCCACTGAGGGAACACGGGGCTGGGTACCAGCATCTTAAACGCCCCCCACCCCAAACCCGTCTGAGGGTGGTGTTGGAGCCCACCGGGAGGTGCTGCCCGAGGACGAGCTAAGCACGCCAGCCTGCAGCCCTGGCTTCTTGTCTCTTGTGAACCTGGCAGCTGCGCGGAGCTTCTGGGCCCTGCGGGGATCTGTGTGTCCTTGCCACGCAGTGCGGCTTCCTCTCCCTCTCTCCCTCTGTCTCTTTTTCTCTCTCTCTCTCCCTCTCCCCCACATCCCTCCATCTCTCTCTCTCTCTCAGAAGCTACACTGAGCTGTCCCTGTGTCTGTCCTGCTCTGGACAGATGGGGTGGGCGTCACGAGTCAGACCACCCGCGCCCGGCAGGCTGTGCAGCAAGTGGCCAAGAGGGCGGCTGCTCGGAGTGGGCCAGGCCGGGAGGGCCACAGGCCAAGCTGGGCGTGGGTCGGGGTCAGAGGCCGGGGGGCGGGGAGGCTTACGTTTTCTCTTACTGCCTGCTCCTCTCTCTCTCTTTCTTTTGGTTGAAGGAAAGTGCTTCTGAATTAGCGACAGAAAGACACCCCTGAAAACAAGAAGCAGAATTTATTCCTGCTACAAGGAGGGGCGTATTGTCCAACGGGAGAGTCGGAGTAGCGTGAAGCCCTTGCCGGGGCTAGCTCTGGGGGATTGGCGCCCAGTGTCTGGGGTTCAGACAGGGCAGGCCGGGGCAGGGAGGCAGCTGTGTGGATTACTGGGTGGGGGGATGCAGGGGGGGAGGGGCGCGGGGCGGGGAGATGGGTGGAGGGCCCCAGACTGCAGGGGCGCAGTTTTACTGGGAAGGCCTGAGTGTGGGGCGGGGGCCTGCGTAGGGCTCCTTCCTTCCAGCCATCAAGGGCTCAGGGCTCTGCCTGCACAGGCCGACCACCTCCAAGGGATGCTGGGCCCAGGAGCCCCGGGAAGAGAGAACTGCTGCTTCGGGGACCCAAACACCTGCACAGTTCCTGAAACCGCACCAGGCTCGCAGTGGGGGATGGGCACCTGGAAGCCTTGCACTGAAACCCCAGTCCCTCTGCCAGCACCTCTGAGCCCTGGGGTCACCCGTGGCTAATCTTTCTGGTTTTACAACTGGAGCACAGTGTCTGGGGGCTGGGGCTGGTGTCCGAGCAGATGCACACCTGGGCTCCCGCCGCTATGGTCACAACACATGGGCTATCACGTGGCGGCGTGGGGGGTCGTCCCCAGAGTGACTGTACCACCCGCCCTTTGGGCTGTGAGCGCCACTCACTCAGCAGCGGAGACAAAGCAGTCGAGCTGCCCATCCTTCTCGTCCAGCACCTCCCGGGTCCGAGCCTCGCCCGTGGACTGCAACCCGATGACCACACACTTGGGGGGTGGGGGTGGAGGAGCCAGGTGAGCAGGGCTCTGGGAGCCCCAGGCTCCCAAACCCAGCCCCCATCAGTCAGAAACCCAGATCTGGCCTGTTTCTCTCTTTCCACCGTTTCCATCCTGCCAGCGGCCAGGCCCCCAGCACACCAAGATCTGCCCTAGGAAACTCCATACAGCAGTGCACAGCTGCCCTCAGCCCTCCTGGACCCTCTCCCTTGTTCTCTGCCCTGGCTCCCGCCCAGTTCTTCCCAGGGAATCACCAGGCCGGCCTGGACACAGACACAGGCAAGGCCACGCATGGCATCTGCTTCAGGGCAGTGGGGTTGTGCAGGACCAGAACCTTCCGGGCCTCGACATCGCCAGTGCCACAGCCCGTCCTCACAGGCTCAGCCAGCCGCATGAGGGCACAGGGGTCGAGGCGCAGTCGCCAAGCTCTCGAGAGGACCAGGGCAGAGTGCCTGGGCAGCCCCACAGGGCCGGTGCTGTGGCTCCTGGCTCACCTTGTCCCGGGCCAGCTCCTCCCGGGCCAGCCCCACCAGCCGGGACACCTTGGCAGCGACACACAGATACTTGAAGAAGCGCTGATGAGCCGACCAGAACTGACCCCACAGGGACTTGCGAGACTCCAGGCCGATCCAGTCAGCCGCCTGCTGGAACACGCCCAGGGCCTCGGCCCACTGCAACGACACACCTGGCTGAGCTCGCCGCTGCCTGCCCGCTGCCTGGCTCCCGCCCCTTGTTCCCACCTCGGGCCACCCGGCCCCCACGGGCTGGCATTCGTGGCCAGGGGTACAGGCGTGGGTGGCTAAGCGACACGGAGGCAGCGTCAACCCAACGGGGAGAAACGTTAACGGACTGAAACGTGTGGGGCTGGTGAGGCCACGGGGAAGGAGACCCACTCGGGCAGCACAGGGGCCTGGATGGGCTTTCAGAAAGGGCTGGGGACATCTGCGGTGACTGCCACCTGCCAGCAGCCCCGGGGCCCTGGACACTGCGGAGCGGGACGGCTCACCCAGGGCACTGCTGCCCCAGTGACCCGAGCCCACAGCTGGGGACAACTGTAGCCTTCACAACAGGGGAGCTTCCGACCCCGAGGGGGCGGGCCCAGTACAGAGAATGACCGCCGCGGCACGGGGAGGCGGCTCGCCTTTGGTTGGAGCTAAGCCGGAAGTGTAACTCTCAGGGCTGAGGCTCGGGGCTCGCCCCGCGCAGGGGAACCGCGGGCCAGAACAAGGGAGCCCGGCCGCACGCCAGAACGGCGATGAGGCCCAGCCGCAGGCACAGGTGTGGATGCTGGAGACAGCCACAGGCTCCAGGAACGGCGAGCTCCTACCGCGGTGGCAAGGCCTGCTGGGGGCCTGGTTACAGGCCCACGTCAGTCCGGCCACAGAGGAGCCCCCACATGAGCACGACGCTGGGGGCCGCATGGGCGTGCCGGCTGCCTCCTCCCTTCTGTGACCCGAAAAGTGCCTGTGGCGCCTTTGAGGACAGACGCAGACAGTGACGGAGCGCACTTCCGAGGGGAAACGCACAATTGTGTTCATGGCACCATCAGGGATCCCCAGCCGCCTGGCTCACCAGCAGGGCCGCGCGGTTGTAGACGCGCTCAAAGGCCGGGGCCAAGGGGATCTCCTCAACGCGGAAGGTGACACCGGAGAAGCTGAGCTGCCGGGCGATGTACCTGCCGCTGACCTTCATGTCCATGGCCACGATCTCCATGGCGCCCACGCCCCTGTGCACAAGCAGAGCCGGCTGACGGATTACGCTGGGTCCCGCCTAGCCGCAGAGTGACCCAGGGAGGGGCCGGCAGCAGGAGCCGAGGGTGAGCGAGGGCCACGGGCACAGAGAGCGGAGGGAGCACGTGCAGAGGCCCCGCGCTCTGACTGGCCTGAGCCACGGGGGCCGGGGGTACAGGAAAAGCAGGGCAGGGTTCCTTCCCCCAGAGTGATGGGAAGCACAGGCAGGGAAAGAACGAGATCCCTCGGCTTGCCAGATGCGTGCAGGCCAGGACGTGGAGACGGCTCACCAGACAGCAGGCCCCGTGCAGGTCCCTTGGCAGCCCCTGTCATGGGCAGGGACGGGCACCCACCTCTTCTCGATGGCATGCAGAAACTCCTCGAAGGTTCGGAAGGGCGTGCCATCACCCCAGATGCCCAGGCGGCTCATGTAGATCATGTTCCGGGGCTCAGAGGCACCTGGGGCAAGGGAGCCGCCTGTCAGGGCCTGGGACACAGCCCCAGAAAGGCTCCAGGAGCAGACGCACCTCCCCCGTGCCCACCTGGGGCGCTGGCACAGACCACCCTGGCCTGGGGCGCCCACTCCCCCGTGCCCACCTGGGGCGCTGGCACAGACCACCCTGGCCTGGGGCACCCACTCCCCCGTGCCCACCTGGGGTGCTGGCACAGACCACCCTGGCCTGGGGCACCCGCTCCCCCATGCCCACCTGTGGCGCTGGCATAGACCACCCTGGCCTGGGGCAGCTTGTTCTGCAGGTCCAGGACGGCCTTGCCCATCTTCGTGGAGCTGGCGTTCTTGGCTTTGTGGCACTCATCAAACACAATCTGGGGCAGGCAGGGGTTAAGGACTGTTCTGGAATGCAGGCAGCCCCACAGGCCCTGGTCTGATGCCCCAGGGGAGGCTCAGAAAGGTGCCTGGAGGCCATCAGGGCGAGGAGGAAACAGCCTGGAGGTCCCTGGAGGCCTCCACCAACAGACCTGGCAGGCGCCGGCTGGGTGAGGACATTAAGGAGTGCCACGAGCGAGCACAGGGAAACGGGGTCTCTGAGTGAGCGGGGCGGGCCTCCTGGCTGCAGCTGTTCCCCCAGGGGAGCTGGGGAGCGGTGGTGCTGGCTCTCTGCGTCAACACCCACAGACCGAGGGCCCTAAGTGAACAGGCTAGAGAATGAGGAGAGGAGTGGGGGGCAGCAGTTTCCAGGCGAGGGTGCAGGTCACGAACGCGTTCTTACAGGAAGGGGTGCGGCTACACACGCATACCTACGGCGTGTCAAGGGCACAGGGGATGTGTGGACACAGGACCGAGAAGCAGGACTGTGGAGCCAAGCACATGGTCCTCGGACAGGCGCGAGTGGGCAACCACTCTACACGCCATCGTCTGCCCCAGGCCATGCGAGTGGCCTCAGGTCCCTTCTTCCGGCCGGTGGGCCCTGCTCTGGAGGACAGCAAGGGTCTGGCCACAGTAACCCTACGAACTTCTGCACACAAACCGGAAAGACACAGAGGGCCGATGTCCCTCTTCTGACCTGTGACTGGACCAGGAGTGAGAGGGACTTCCCAAGAGTGCTGGGAGGCCTGGGGGCCAGCCACCCCGCTCTGGGGACGGGCCCGAGGAAAGTGAGAGGGTGTGATGGGGCACACTGGCTGGTCACTCGGGCTGTTTATAACAGGGATGCTGGAGACCACCGCCATGTCCCTGAGACGGGACAGAGCGGCAGGACACGCGGTGATGAGCACACATGCCCGGGGTCAGGCAGGGAGGAGTAAAGTCACGTGCCAAGGCACCCAAGGGACGACGTCTGGGGACCATGGACAGGAAGGTACCCCCAGAACCCTTCAGCGAGAGCCAGGCCCTGCCCCAGAGCAGCACCAGCAGTGCCAACACAGCCGTGCGCACGAGGCAGCCCTGCTGCATGAGGCCCAGAGAACTCTCCGTGGACCCCAGTGCAGAAATCCCCAGGAAACCGGGCACCTCACTGGGGAGACTGAGGGGGTCCGCTGGCAAAGTGCTTGTGGCCCTTGAGTGCAGTCAACTCGCAGTTAACATGCGGCCGGCCCCAGACAGTCCTGCGTGGGGCCGGACCTTCCACAAGCTGCTGCTACACATCCCGGAGGAATAAAACACTCCTCCGCGCTCCAGAAAGGAGGAGGCTGCAGACCTCTCCGGTCCCTGCACTTTCTGTCCGGAAGGGCCTGGAGCCCTGACCGATACCGACAGCGACAGACAGGTCAGCAGAGCTCCCTGCCAAGCCCCAGGAGCCCAGTTGTCCTCTAGCTGCCCCAGCCTGGCCTGTCCGCCCCCAACGAGCCCCGATGAACGCACGGGGAGCTGCGGAGGCAGAGGGGGAGGTGGCGCGCTCTGCCCCATTCCCACAGCCGGGGACACCTTCCCGGCCTTGGGGCCCGCCCCCACGCTTGCGGTCGGGGGTGAAGCTAGCCGGAGCTGGGAAGCCGGGCCAGACCGCAGCGGACAACAGCGGTCAGTGACCGCCAGCCTCCTGCCGGGAACTCCTCCAGTTTCCGGGGTGAGGTCCCGGGATTCCAGAGCTCCGCCCCTCCCCCCATCCTCCTCCCCCTGCCCCCTTCCGGACCCCACCCTCTCGCTCCCCCCCCTCCGCCCCTCTCTCCCTTGACCCCCGCCCCAGGACCGTCCTCCGACCCCGCCCCCTCCAGCCCCAAAACCTCGCTGACTCCACGCTCCCTTCCACCCCCCCGCCCCTCCAGGCCCCGCCCCTCCAGGCCCCGCCCCTCCAGGCGCAACCCCCTCTGGCGCGCCTACCGCACCTCCCCGCGTCCACAGCAGAGGCAGGATACGACTCCATCGAAGGCCTCTCCGCACCACTCCAGGATCTGGCGGATGCGCGTGCGATGCTGCCCGCCGGCCTGGCTCTCCCCGATGAGGGCAGAGTAGGTGGCGAAGAGGACGCCCTCTGAGGTAGTGTTGTCCCCGTACTTGATCTGGAGGAGAGGGGCGGGCATGGGGGCGCTGCCGGGCTAGCGCTAAGGGCCCCCACCTGAGGAGGGGGCGACCCCACCCACCTTGCTCAGCGCGTGCACCGCGATGCCCAGTGCATCGATGTCCCGCAGGTCCCGCTCACCCACTCCCCCGTGCCCACCTGGGGTGCTGGCACAGACCACCCTGGCCTGGGGCACCCGCTCCCCCATGCCCACCTGTGGCGCTGGCATAGACCACCCTGGCCTGGGGCAGCTTGTTCTGCAGGTCCAGGACGGCCTTGCCCATCTTCGTGGAGCTGGCGTTCTTGGCTTTGTGGCACTCATCAAACACAATCTGGGGCAGGCAGGGGTTAAGGACTGTTCTGGAATGCAGGCAGCCCCACAGGCCCTGGTCTGATGCCCCAGGGGAGGCTCAGAAAGGTGCCTGGAGGCCATCAGGGCGAGGAGGAAACAGCCTGGAGGTCCCTGGAGGCCTCCACCAACAGACCTGGCAGGCGCCGGCTGGGTGAGGACATTAAGGAGTGCCACGAGCGAGCACAGGGAAACGGGGTCTCTGAGTGAGCGGGGCGGGCCTCCTGGCTGCAGCTGTTCCCCCAGGGGAGCTGGGGAGCGGTGGTGCTGGCTCTCTGCGTCAACACCCACAGACCGAGGGCCCTAAGTGAACAGGCTAGAGAATGAGGAGAGGAGTGGGGGGCAGCAGTTTCCAGGCGAGGGTGCAGGTCACGAACGCGTTCTTACAGGAAGGGGTGCGGCTACACACGCATACCTACGGCGTGTCAAGGGCACAGGGGATGTGTGGACACAGGACCGAGAAGCAGGACTGTGGAGCCAAGCACATGGTCCTCGGACAGGCGCGAGTGGGCAACCACTCTACACGCCATCGTCTGCCCCAGGCCATGCGAGTGGCCTCAGGTCCCTTCTTCCGGCCGGTGGGCCCTGCTCTGGAGGACAGCAAGGGTCTGGCCACAGTAACCCTACGAACTTCTGCACACAAACCGGAAAGACACAGAGGGCCGATGTCCCTCTTCTGACCTGTGACTGGACCAGGAGTGAGAGGGACTTCCCAAGAGTGCTGGGAGGCCTGGGGGCCAGCCACCCCGCTCTGGGGACGGGCCCGAGGAAAGTGAGAGGGTGTGATGGGGCACACTGGCTGGTCACTCGGGCTGTTTATAACAGGGATGCTGGAGACCACCGCCATGTCCCTGAGACGGGACAGAGCGGCAGGACACGCGGTGATGAGCACACATGCCCGGGGTCAGGCAGGGAGGAGTAAAGTCACGTGCCAAGGCACCCAAGGGACGACGTCTGGGGACCATGGACAGGAAGGTACCCCCAGAACCCTTCAGCGAGAGCCAGGCCCTGCCCCAGAGCAGCACCAGCAGTGCCAACACAGCCGTGCGCACGAGGCAGCCCTGCTGCATGAGGCCCAGAGAACTCTCCGTGGACCCCAGTGCAGAAATCCCCAGGAAACCGGGCACCTCACTGGGGAGACTGAGGGGGTCCGCTGGCAAAGTGCTTGTGGCCCTTGAGTGCAGTCAACTCGCAGTTAACATGCGGCCGGCCCCAGACAGTCCTGCGTGGGGCCGGACCTTCCACAAGCTGCTGCTACACATCCCGGAGGAATAAAACACTCCTCCGCGCTCCAGAAAGGAGGAGGCTGCAGACCTCTCCGGTCCCTGCACTTTCTGTCCGGAAGGGCCTGGAGCCCTGACCGATACCGACAGCGACAGACAGGTCAGCAGAGCTCCCTGCCAAGCCCCAGGAGCCCAGTTGTCCTCTAGCTGCCCCAGCCTGGCCTGTCCGCCCCCAACGAGCCCCGATGAACGCACGGGGAGCTGCGGAGGCAGAGGGGGAGGTGGCGCGCTCTGCCCCATTCCCACAGCCGGGGACACCTTCCCGGCCTTGGGGCCCGCCCCCACGCTTGCGGTCGGGGGTGAAGCTAGCCGGAGCTGGGAAGCCGGGCCAGACCGCAGCGGACAACAGCGGTCAGTGACCGCCAGCCTCCTGCCGGGAACTCCTCCAGTTTCCGGGGTGAGGTCCCGGGATTCCAGAGCTCCGCCCCTCCCCCCATCCTCCTCCCCCTGCCCCCTTCCGGACCCCACCCCCCCCTCCCCCCCCCTCCGCCCCTCTCTCCCTTGACCCCCGCCCCAGGACCGTCCTCCGACCCCGCCCCCTCCAGCCCCAAAACCTCGCTGACTCCACGCTCCCTTCCACCCCCCCGCCCCTCCAGGCCCCGCCCCTCCAGGCCCCGCCCCTCCAGGCGCAACCCCCTCTGGCGCGCCTACCGCACCTCCCCGCGTCCACAGCAGAGGCAGGATACGACTCCATCGAAGGCCTCTCCGCACCACTCCAGGATCTGGCGGATGCGCGTGCGATGCTGCCCGCCGGCCTGGCTCTCCCCGATGAGGGCAGAGTAGGTGGCGAAGAGGACGCCCTCTGAGGTAGTGTTGTCCCCGTACTTGATCTGGAGGAGAGGGGCGGGCATGGGGGCGCTGCCGGGCTAGCGCTAAGGGCCCCCACCTGAGGAGGGGGCGACCCCACCCACCTTGCTCAGCGCGTGCACCGCGATGCCCAGTGCATCGATGTCCCGCAGGTCCCGCTCCGCGTCATACTTGAGATCGTTGGAGACACTGAACCTAGGAGTGCGGGCTGGTGGGTGCCACGGTGCCCCCTCCCCTCCTCGCCTGCTCACCTGGGCGTGGGCCACGGGGGGGGGGGGGGGCACACTCACCACAGGGACTTTTTCCTGCCCCGCAGGTAATTCTCCAGGATGATGCCAGCCACCGTGCGACCCTTGCCCACACCTGCACCATCGCCGATGAGGAAGCCGGCCCGCTGGCCGCTGGGGAGCAAGACCTCATGTTGCTGCGGACCAAGGAAGGGCGGTCAGGGTCTGGCGGGCTGCCCCTCCCCGGGGCCTCGAGGGCCCCCCCCACACAACGTGGGCCGGTGGGGCGGGAGACCCGAGGTCACCTGGCAGGCATAGGTGATGGCCTCTAGCTGTAGGGCAGACAGGGCCCCGCTGTCGGAAGCAGGCAGGGCAAGGGTGTAGGTGATGTCTGGTGGTGGGACACTGGACAGGGTGCTGGTCTCCACCACGCGGTCCGGATGCTGCTTCCCGATCTTGGCTGGAGAGGCATGGCCAAGGGCACATCAGGGGCGTGGCCAGGGTCTAGGGTGGGCTGCCAGGGTCCAGGGCTGCCTGCGAGATGCTCACAGAAGGTAGAGGGGCAGACCGGGGTCTGGGGTAGGGGGCCCATCAGTGTTTTGCACAAAAGAATGGGGGGCAGATCCCTGCTCAGGGAGGAAGGTGGGGCTCACTTCTCATGGGACCCTCTATGGTGCCTCCGGTTTTGTGCCAAGTGGGGTTTACAGAACTGCCCCCAAGGCCAGCCCACAGCCAAAGCCAGCCTGTGCCCCTGCAGATAGTCCCAGGAACCAGCCCGTAGCTCCCGCCACTGGCCCTGCCTCTGGCTGGAGCCCGCTGGGGCTGTGCAGGCCTGGCAGGGCCCAGCTGGGGGCTGGCAGCTGGCAGCGCACTCACATTTGGACGGTACGTAGTCGGCGTAGGTCTCTGTGTGGCCCAGCTCCTCCCCCTCATCCTCCTCTGCCTCGTCTTCCTCCTCAGGCTGACTCTGGGACTGAAGGTCATCGCCAGAGCTGTGGTCCCAGCTGCACGGGACCGTCCTGCCCAGCACAGCCCTCCCTCCCCCAGGGGGCAACCAGCCCAGTGAATGGGGCACACCCCCCCCCCATGTGGTGCCTCCCCAGGGCCTGTTTCCCCACCCATACAATGGGGAGGCCCTGCTTCCAAACAGGTGCCCCCAAGCATCCCAGGCCCTACGAGAGGCAGCACTGGGGACGGGGCCCAGCTTACCTGGTAGCTGACAAGAAGTGGGGTGCTAGAAAGGGAGGACATGGGGTCCTCAAGGCCTGTCCATGGCCCAGTGGGCAGGAGCAGCTAGAGCAGAGAGTGGACATGAGCCAGCAGGCAAGATCGGGGGAGGAAATGCCCCCCATGGGCCCCCAGCCTGGTCTCCATCGGGTTCTCACCCTGCCCTCATGCCCCTCAGCCACGGCCAGCTGCTGCCTCCTTTCCGCTGCCTGGCAGCTGGCTCTTCTGAGCAACAAGCCACAGCCCCCATCATGCAGATCAACAAAGTAAGGACGTGTCCCGTGTCCCAGACCACAGTCATGCCACGGGATGATGGACCACCTGAGCATGGTCCCAGGGGACCAAGAACCTCGTGGACAAAGGTGGTGCCGGGGGGGAGCCCATCAGCCATGGGGACACAGGGACCCCTGGCATCAGAACTCAGGTGGCATCCAGAGCCCAGAGGGTCCAGGACAGGAGACCCGAACCCTGGAGAACCATGTCACACCCGGCCCTCCACCGGCCCGCCCTCAGGGAGTGATCCCACTGAGGCTGCTGGGGGTGACCTGTCCTCGGACACACGGGGTGGACGCAGCAGGGTCCACAATTCTAAAACACACCCTCCCTTAAAAATAAAAATCATGAAAGTAGTGTGGTCATCATAAAACCACAAACGTGAGAAACAAATAGAAATGTAGGAGTCCCTTCCAGAGCCCATCCCCTCCAGGACCCCCACCATGCCCAGACCCATGACTGTGAGCACCAGGGGCTCACTCCTGAGCACACACAGAGCTCGAGGGTCCCTTCCTGTCTTGGGGGATGACAAGGCGTGGGGTGTGTGATAACCCACTTGATTTCTAGGACTCCCGCTGTTTTCGAAGGTTAAGGACGCGCCAGAGCTTTTTTGAAAAATAAAATGAGACGGAAGACAAAACCAGGAGCAGGAAATCTAAACTCTATTCCCCATCCCCCCCTTTTTTTTAATTAACAAAAACATTCAATTAACCCCCTCCCCCAAAAAAACAAATAAAAAAAAACCCCGGGGCCTGGGTTCCTGGAAGGCTGAGGCAGGACGCCCGCTGGGCGGGCAAGCAGCGGGCCGTGAGCACCGGGTTGCAGCCGTCCTCCGGCTGGGCAGGCATCGTGTCCACTGCTGTGGGCCACCAGGCAGGGCTCGGGATGGAAGACGCTGCTCCCCCTTAGAGGCACGATCCCTCAACCCACATTCCCAGTGCTCCCTGTCAGAGACTTGAACCGGGTTCCGGCTCCGAAGAGCTAGGGGCTTCTCTTCCCGCAGAGAACCCTGGAGGGGAGCCGGCCAGGGCCTCGCCTCCCTCCCCGATGTGCCTCTGCCCAGTCCGGGAATGAGCTGGAGTCTGGGCCTGGCACACTGGGGACCCCTCCCATCTGGCTGGATGTCACCCACGCTCCCCCATCACAAGCTTCACAGGCGCCAACATAGCCCTCTGGCTCCTGGGCCCCCACCTTCTCAAAGCCAGGAACACCCGCCCCCCACAATGCCTCCGGACAGCGCCCAGGACCCCCAGAGGGAGAACCGGTGCTGGAAGCTGGCTCTGGCTGGTCTCCCGGTGAACCCCGTATGCCCAGGAGAGTGACGCGTCGAGACCGAGCCACTGGAGCCGGTAAGGGGGATGGCTGGCTGTGTGACAGGACCCTTTGCAGAAGGAGGGGTAAGGAGCCCAGTGCAGGAGCTCCCCTCCCCCATGCCGCACCCCTGCATTCTCGGACATGCGGAAACCGCCAGGACCCCTGACCAGCGACCTCACTGGTGTCTCTGAGCAACCCAGTGCCGCCCCCAGCCTGGGATGGGGCCCCGGGCCAGCTGCCTGCACAGAGGCCTCTCGGGCTGAGCTCACCTTCTCCTGAGCGGCGGGGCCGGTGCTCACGTCCCAGATGGTGGGCACCTGGCTGAGGCTGTCGGCCGGCAGGAAGTCCGGTGTGTCTGCGATGTCTGAGAGGGAGTCCACGGACGAAGAGAAGATGGAGGCGTTGGAAAGGTCGTCGAGGTACGCGGAATCCTGGAAGACAGGCAGGATGAGAGGCAGCCAGCGCGTCTGGGGGGCCCAGGCATGATGGACACACTCCTGCCGTGAGCTGGAGAGGTGCCCCCACGCGCGACCCCAGGGACGGACCCCGAGCCCACGACGCTCAGGGAGAGAACCAGACACAGAAGGCCACACAGGGTGTGAGTTCACACGTGTGACACGTCCAGACCAGGCTCCTCCATGGACGGGAAGGGGGCTCATGGGGGCTGGGAAGGGGGTGGGGAGTGACAACAGATGGAAACAGGGTTGCCTTTGGGGAGATGCAACGTTCTGGAATTAGGTGACACTAGGAGCATCATGTCACACCAGTACACGGATATCAGGACACAGAAAGCCCCACACCTTCAAGGGGGAGTTTGTTGTACAGGCTACACGCTGTTCAGAAACCTAAATGTAAAAGATATGAGAGGCAATGCCAGGGTTATTCCCATGCTGCCCCTCCCCACCCCCAGGTCACAGACGCTGAGCGCCTGTGTGTATCCTTGGGACACTTGGCGACCAGCCCTGAGGGTTCCTGGACCAGCAGGGAGTGAGCCCCCAGGCGGAGACGCCCTAGAGACCGTCCCCCTGGGTGGTGGTGTCCGTGCCACCGACCACCAGGAGAGGGCAGTAGGGGCCCGTGTTATAGACAGGGACTCCTGGGGGCCTGAAGCCGGGTAGGGGAAGCCCCTTCTGATTCCCTGAGCCCCTGCAGGCCTAGATCCAGGGTCAGCCAACCCCTCTTGGGGAAGAAGCCCCCACAGGCCCTCCCAGATGAGGCCCTCCCAGGCCAACCTCCATATTAGAGGCCGGTCATGCTGACTCAGGTGAGTCAGTGCAGACGCTTCATGGGGGAGGGAGGCAGGGCTGGGTGAGAGCAGTGGAGAGCTGCCCTCCAGGAGTCCCCAGGCACGGGCACCCCTTATATGTCTCAGCCCATCAGGGCCCTCGGAGGGCCAGGCCAGCCGGGCTGACATGCTGGCGCACTAACCCCTGGGGCATGGTGAGGAAGACGGGCAGGGCTGGCCAGGGGGGTCGCAGACTCTGCAGAGGAAGGAGACACGTGGGCCTGGAGCCCGTCCTGCCACACCAGGCTCAGGCCCCGTGAACACAGGTGAGCTGGCTTCTGGAGGTGGAGGGCAGCGACCCCGCAGCCTCCAGGTCCCTGAGAACAGGCGCCGGGTTGTGGCCAGTGCCGGGGCCTGCCACACTCCACCTGCGAGGGCTCCCCTCCCATTCATCTGTGTCGGAATCGGATCCCTATTCCTCGGTGGTAGTGACGGTGGTAGGGGCCTCCAGGTCATACCACCCAGCTTCCTAAGGGTCTGCTGGGACACCAGAGCACACACAGCCCCGAGGACCAGGCAGGCTGGGGCCTGTTGTGCGGGGCCCCTCTCGGGAAGGGGTGGGCAGGCATGGGGCCAGGCCTCCCTGACAGTGGCCGGACGCAGGGGCTGCTATCTGCGGGAGTCTATCTCCTGGATGGAGCTGGTCCCACAGCCAGGCCAGGACTCAGGGTCTGTGCAAGACCACCTGTGGCCAAGTCAGCTGGTATGAGGCTGGGCACCTTCACAGGTACCCAGGTGGCCGACAACATATAGGAAACCAGAGGGACCACCACTTACTCCCGCCCCCCAGGCTGCACCCAGCTGGGGCCCAGGGGAGGCAGACCCTGGCAGGACTCGACAGCCTGGACAAGCCCGGGCGAGGAGACAGACTGTGGCTGGCAGGACCAGCTCAGGCAGGCAGTGGCCTGGGAAGGTGTATAAAAGTCCGCAGCATGGGGACAGGGGCAGGAGAGCCACACGAACCCCCGAGTGGGAAAGGCACACCTCGACACTGCTTGGGATGACCAGCAGTGGCACAGGTCAGAGCAGCCATCTATGGGGCCAGTGGGCGGGGGGTGGTGCTGAGCGGGCAGTGGGAGGTCTGGCCCTGCTAACTGTGAGGCCTGCTCTCTGGCCACCAGGACCTCCCGGGGACTCTGCCACATTCCAGGGCAGCTGGGGTCCGAGGTGGGAAGGCTGGGCCATGGAAGATGGGTGCTCTGTCCTCGGAGGCCGCATGGAGCACGGACCCCTGTGGGCTGCCAGGGGAGGTCTGGGTATGGGTGGCCGTCTATCTTTGCTAAAATCCTTCTAGAACCACATCTGAGCATGGCCTTCCCAGAGATCACCCCGCAAGCTTGGTCACAGTGACAAGTGCCCCTAAGGCCATGAGGCTGGCAGCGCCAGGAGGCCCCGAGGGGTGGGCCTGCTTCCTGAAGGTGAAGCAGGCACAGCAGGAGTGTACGCAGGTGGGGAGGGGCCCTGACCAGGGCCGAAGAAGAGGAATGGCACCTGGCAAAACGTGGGTGCTTGTGGGCCCCCCTGCGTGGGCGGCGCAGAGCAACCCCTTCCCATGAGGATGGTGTGGACCCGGACAGCACAGCCGGCAGGAGACAGGGCCAGCGTCCACAGGCAGGAGCTGTGTGAGCAGCAGGGACCCCTGATGGGATGAACGCAGCCTGGGGACGACCTGCGGGACCCCCGGCCAGCCCTCCTCCGACCTCCCAGGGCATCCACACGAGGAACAGTGGACTCAGGGTCCTGACCCGGAGGGTCCGAAGCAGAGGGACAACGGAAATCCCGTGGGGTCGGATGGAGTCCTGGGACAGAGCGAGGATCTCTGGTGAATGAGGGGACGGGGCCTGCCCGTCACTGTGCGGACGTGCGGCGTGAGCGGAGGGCCTGCGCGTGGGGCCCCGGGAGCTCTGTCCTGTGCGGGAACTCCGCACACGGCTGCTCCGGAAGAAGGGCTATTAGCAAAGTGGGAGGGTTCTGCCCACTTCGGGGCACTGCTCCACTCGATTCTTGGGTCCAAGGCAGGCAGGGCTTCACGTGGGGCACCAGGGTCCCTCCCAGCCACACTCCCTGCCCGGCAAGGGTGGCAGGATGAGGCGAGGGCTGACCCCTCCCAGGTGGGCGGCTCACCAGCCCCTGGGTCGGGACCAGATGCCCAGCGGCCACCAGCAGATCCCCAAGATGACCCAAACCCAAAATCACCCTCCACGGACTCCCAGCAAAGTGCCTCCTAAGACGCCAGGCCCCCACCCTACTCCGTCAGCAACAGCCCCCAGCGGGGAGGGAGTGGGGGGTCACCCTGACTGTTCTGGGGGACCAGGGAGGTCACAGGGTCACCGCCATGGTTACTGTCTCTCAGCATTTTGGGGCTCCCCGGACAGATGAAGACCTGCCAAACAGTGTCCCCCACAGAATGGGGGCACAGGACAGGATGGCCCCACCCCAGACCTCACCCTGGGCTTCCCTCGGGGACCTGCAGCTGCTCAGCGCCACTCGGACCCCAGAAACGCCCCTGTGGAGACAGGCTCTGTCCTGCTAGCCCTGGGTTAGTGGCTGGAAGCCGTCCGGGACCCCTGGGGATCCCGAGGAGGGACGGAGGGAGGATGCCGTTCCTACCTGGCCGCTGGGAGCCCCCCTCAAACTGCACTCCGCCAGCTCCGGCCCAGGACACCCCGAGATTGTCAGGGTCGGGCCGGCCGCCATGGGGCGCTCTCCGCGGTCCCGGCGGCCCGGGCTCTGGCGGCGGGGGGCCGGCTGTGGGCAGGCGGGAGCGAGCCGCGCGCAGTTACCTTGTTGAGGGCCGCGAAGTGCAGCCAGAAGCGCAGCTGGGACATGGCGAGGGGGCGGCGGCAGCGGAGGGCGCCCTGGACGGCGGCGGGCGGCTCCCGCAGGACCGAGGCGGCGCTGGGCCGCTCTCGGCCCGGCCGCATTTGCATGTCGGGTTAGTCACCGCCAGCGCCTACTTCCCCTAAGGCTGCTGACTTTCAGGAAATGATGGCTGCCTGGGAAGTCAGGGTGATTACTGGCAGAGCGAGAATTCCTGTACTGGGCGTAATCTAGCCACAGAGCTCTCCGCGCGCTGCCCCCCAGCCGCGGGCGCTCACCCCGCCGGCCGCCGCCCGCCCCCCCCCCCCCACCCGTGCCTCGGTTTCCCCAGCCTGCGGGTACTCCGGGTGCAGACCGCCCTGGCCGGCCGGCAGGGACCTGCTCTTGCTCCTGGGGTGCCCATGGCAGGGAGGGGCACAAGTCCCCACGCCACAGGGAGAAAAGGCAGGCCCAGCCCGCCCCTCCACGCCCCTCCACACAGCTTTTCCCCAGCCACCCTGGAGCCTGTCTCCAGGCCTCGCCGGGCTCCCCCGAAGCCTCTATTCATGCTACGGCCCCAGCTGGGGGGCCTCCCTGCAGGAACTCGGGCCCCTACCCTGTTCCTTCTCTTGGAACTTTGCCAAGGGTACGGCTGTCTCCCAAACCCCCTTCTTTCCTCTCCCTGCCTGGCCCTGCACCCTCAGCCCCACACAGATAGCGGGGCACAGGCTGGGCTGGCGGGCAGCGCCCCGTGGGTCAGAGACCTTGCTCGAGCACCTCACGGTGCCCTGTCCCACAGGACACAGTAGCCGCGTGGCTAGGCCGGGCTCCCAGCACGTGCTTGGGGGTGAGGAGCACCTGCGGGGCTGTGGCTGAGGGGGGCGGGGGGGGACCCTGGGCCGTGGGCCTTGTCGGGGACTGTAAGGGATCGCGGGCTCCAGTCCCACAGGGCCACTGTGGCATTCCTGTCCTGTCTGCACCGCAGAGCCCGCAGCCCCCCACCCTTCCCCCCACCCCGCCCCGGCACTGCATGTAGAAGGGAAAGTACCAGCAGCAGGACGCTCACACCGTCGGGAGCAGGGAAATGCGAACCAGAGCCGGGAGACGCCACGTCACGGCCCCCCGGACAGCCCGACCCCGACACGCAGTGACAAGTGCCGGCCAGGACGTGCAGACGTCGGAGCCGGCCGCCACGCAGGCGGGGACGTGACGCAGGACAGTCTCTTCGGAAACAGTCCCGCAGCTCCTCGGACAGTTGCACACGGAGTCACCCGACGACCCTGCGGGTCCACGGCCGCGTACACGGCTGAACACACGGAAACACACGTCCCACCAAACCCTAAGTGCACGTCCACAGCAACACGCCTCACGGCAGCCAAAAGGTGCTGACAAGCAGTGTCCCCAGACAGGGGGATGTGGCCCACCCACGTGTGGGCACGTCCCCGGCCCCAGCGGGAGCGAGGCCCCCATGCGCTGCCCTGGGGACAGACCCCGGAGCCCACAACACGCAGGGAGGGAACCAGACACAGGAGGCCGCACGGGGTGTGAGTCCACGCGTGTGACACGTCCAGACCAGGCTCCTCCACGGGCGGGAAGGGGACTCGTGGGGGCTGAGGGGCTGGGGGAGGGGATGGCTGATGGGGACGGGGTTTCCTCGGGGCTGATGGAAAGTTCTGGAACTGGACAGAACTTGTGGTTGCACAACCCTGTGAATTTACCTTAAAAAGGTGGATTTTATTTTACTTTTTTAAAGATTCTATTTATTTATTTGACAGGCAGAGATCACAAGTAGGCAGAGAGGCAGGCAGGGGGGGAGAGGGAAGCAGGCTCCCTGCTGAGCACAAAGCCCGAAGCGGGGCTCGATCCCAGGACCCTGAGACCATGACCTGAGCCGAAGGCAGAGGCTTAACCCACTGAGCCACTCAGGTGCCCTTATTTTATTTTTTCTTTCTTTTTTTTTTTAAGGATTTTATTTATTTATTGGACAGACAGAGATCACAAATAGTCAGAGGCAGGCAGAGAGAGAGAGACAGGGGGAAGCAGGCTCCCTGCCAAGCAGAGAGCCCGACACGGGGCTCGATCCCGGGACCTTGGGATCATGACCTGAGCTGAAGGCAGAGGCTTTAACCCACTGAGCCACCCAGGCGCCCCTATTTTATTTTTTCTAACAGTTTTTAGTCACTCATTTTCTTTTGTAAATAGTCTCTATACCCAACATGGGGCGTGAATTCAAGACCCTGAAATCAAGAATCACACGCTTAGGGCACCTGGGTGGTTCAGTGGTTCAACATCCACCTTCGGCTCAGGTTGTGACCCGGGATCCCGGGATGGAGCCCCACATCGGGTTCCCCGCTCAGTGGGGAGCCTGCTTCTCCCTCTCCCACTCCTCGCCACCCCCCTTGCTCCTATTCCTTCTCTCGCTGTGTCTCTCTCTGTCAAATACATAAATAAAGTCACACGCTCTCCTGACTGAGCCAGCCAGATGCCCCCAAAGCGTGGATTTCAAGGCACGTGGACCTGGACTGAGGTTTAAAACAATGACTAGAAACCAAACCCGAAAGACGCGTGAAGTACACGTGCCGAGTTCTCATGACTGGATCCAACCGCCGCGAGGTCTGTCAGGTGTCAGCAGTTTCTGACCTTTGACTATCCGTCCCCAAGATCTCAGTGGCAGACGGCGGGACTATGGGCAAGGGTGGCCTTGAGGAGACAGGGAAGCCAGCACCCACTGGGCCCCTGGCCGCCCTGCCCACCCCCCCCTGGAGGCCACAGGTTGGGGGTCTGCTGCGTACCTGGATGGAGGCATAGGGGCTGAGTGGGGACCTGGGCAGAGGCCCCGGCGGAAGTCAAATATAGTGACTTACACACAGGTCATGTGTGTGAGCAGGGCCGCCCCCAAGGACAGGACTGGCTCCGTCCCCATCTGGCTGCCTCGGAGCTGGGGTGCTGTCTGGCAGGGCCCCCTCTGACCCCGGGGTGACCCTCTGCCCTGGGCCAGGCGGGGTGAAGAGGGGCGGGCATGGCCCAGCTGCCCTGTTCCCCAAGAACCCCCAGTCTGTGCTGGGGTTTTGCCTCCTTTCCTCCCCGCCTTGCGGGCCCTCACACAAGCCATGCCCTGCTGGGCTTCAGGCCACCACTTCCGGGGAGGTGGGGGTGGACACGGGGCAGAAGGGTGGGCTGGGCACTGCAGGTCCCCTCAGGCACACCTCACTGCTGGGATGTTCCTGTCCAGGGGTGAGTTACGTCCCCCAAAGACTCATGCTCACGTCCTGGCCCCCGGGACCTGGGAACGGGACCTTATTTGGATACAGGATCTTTGCACGTACAGTCGGTTCAGTTGAGGTCGTACAGGAAGGGGAGGCCGTGAGGCCGTCAATGACTGGTGCGTCCTCGTGACAGATGCACGGGGAGGCACCTCGTGCCCCCGGGACAGGCACCTCGTGCCCCCGGGACAGGCTCTGAGTGATGTGGCCGCAACCGCAGGGATGCCTGGAGGCCCCGGACCTGGGAGAGGCAGAAGGGACCCACCCCTGGAGCCCAAGGAGGGAGCGTGGCCCCGCCACACCAGGATCTGGGGGGCCTGGCCCCAGCACAGTGAGGGCATACTCTCTGTGGTTCAAGGTCACCCTGTTGGTGGGGCCTGGTGGGGCAGCCCTGGCTCACACGGCCCCCGAAGAAACAGCAGTTAGCCCACTGCCGTGGGGACAGCTGACCTGCTGTGGGGACAACTGACCCTGAGCACTCTGTGGTGTTGCAGTCAGGGGTGTGGGGGCCTGGACCCCGACCCAGGGCTTTCTGCAGGGGCCACTCTCCAAGCACCTGGCCACCCTTCACCGCCTCGTCCCCTGGCTCCTGGCTGTCCCAGCCTCTGTGCAGCGATCCTGTGGAGACACCCATGCTCCTGCTCCCACTGGTCTGTGGTGCTCGGGCAGACCACAGAGTGGCCCTCGGCACAGACCACGGAGCGGGGGCTGGGTTCTTGGCTGCGGCTCAGCGGGAACCAGGAGGCTTCCTTAGAGAAGCAGCGTCCTGCTGGCTCTTGCTGCCAGTGCCGGTAACTACCAGGGGCTGCTGGGGGGGGTGCTGCGACCTCTGCTCCCTGCCGAAGTCCCTCTGCAGAGCAGGCAGTGCTGTCTGCCCCTCAGCGGAGAGCTGCTGAGAGTTTGCAAAGCGCTTTCCTGAGTGTGACCTCATCCTGGCTTCCCAGAAGCCCCAGGCCGGCGCACGGAAAGTGTCCTTACTGGGGTGGGTGCAGGGCCCACCCGAGACGCTGGGAGGGACACTCAGGGCGGTGCCCACCCCACTCACTGCACGAGGGGGCTCGGTCTGGAGACAGGGGCCCTCCCCCAGAGTCCGGCCGGGATGTTCGGGGTCCAGGTGGACCTGGGGGGAGGGGTCAGGGCAGCACCCGCTCCCAGGGGCACATGGGCTGGGCAGCACATCCACAACCAGGACCCCAGAGATCCCAGGGTCGGGAGAGCATAGGGCAGGGCCTGGAAGCACAAGGCTTTGGGCAACGTGGTCTGCGACCCTGAGTCCTTCAGCGCCAGCCGACCTCAATGTGTCCTCAGACACCCCCCGATCAGATTCAGCCAACCTGGAACCCGAGTCTGCACAAAAGCCTGCTCACGGATGTTCACAGAGCCGGGGTTCAGGATCACAAAAATCCCACTGCGGAACCACCCAGATGCCCGTCAGCCAAAGAGCAGGCACACACAGTGGGTCCCTCACACACGGACACGTCCCTCAGCTGCTGGCAGGAGAGAGGCACCCCCGGCGCGTGGCCCGGGGATGGACCCCGAGCCCATGACACTCAGGGAGGGAACCAGACACAGGAGGCCACACGGGGTGTGAGTCCACGCGTGTGACACGTCCAGACCAGGCTCTTCCACAGACAGGAAGGGGGCTTGTGAGGGCCGGGGCCTGGGGAACAGGGAGGAGTGGGGAATGCTGGTGGATGTGGGGTTTCCTTTTGGGGCAATGGTACATTCTGGCATTACACAGAGGTGATAGTTACACAACCCTCCGAATTTGCTAAGAGTCACTGAATTGTATGATTTGCAAATCACAGCTTAAATCAAAAGCAAGGAATAAAAGAAAAGCCATGCACTCACACCCAGGGGTGGGAGACCCCAAGGGGGACCCCTCGACTACTGGGGGCACCAGTGAGAGCCGGAGGACCTAAGCGGCTCCATGCCAGCCACGGTCAGAAGAGGCCTTCCTTGGGGAAGCGGGTGGTGTGCAGGCTGAGGCGGGGTCTTCAGGGACTGACTCTGGGTCACCCCAGACGTCTCCGAGCGGGGACACACAGACAGGCACTCCCAGCAGCCCACGCAGCAGCACTGAAGCGTGCAGCCCCTGACAGTGGCCCTTCATGTCACAGCCAGGTGGCCAAAGAAGCGGAGGGCCAGCTTTCCCCACAGAAGCCCTCCAGCCGACAAACAGTGGAGGAAAAGGGACCGCAGTGTCTGCTAGACAGACACCACGGTGACGGTCACTGCAGGCCACATCTAGCCACGCGTGAGGAAATCCATCCCGTCCCCACCACGACAGACCAGGGTCCCCAGCAGCCTCGACGCACCCGCCCCGGGGGAGAGGGGAACGCAGCAGCAACCTGACCGTGGCCGGGGGACAGCGGAGGACCCCAGCGCTACTGCCCCGACCAGGGCTCAAGGTCAGCGCCATGCACAGGAAGACACGTAGAAGGGCAGGCACACAGGTGACACCCGAGAATGTAGCGTCCCGCCCGCAGGACTCCCGCCGAGAACACAGCACCCTGGGAAGCGCACAGGCCCCAGGCCAGCCTGCATAGTGGGGCCCGGCTCCCTGCAGGGGCCTCTGTGCTCCAGGCCGGGCGCTCTGGTCTGCTGGCTGCGTTGGGGGGACGGACCGCAGTGCCACCCGACGAGAACGTGCCGGAGAACGTGTAGGAGACTGGGGCAGCGTGTGAGACGGCGGAGAGCCGGCACTGTTTCCCACCCTCCCTATGCACCTGAAGTGCCGTAAGGTTCATTTCATCACAAAACTCTGACACATACAAAAAGAGTATCAGCCCTGAAATTTTCAGGTAACCCCTGGGTACACGTGCCCTTCATCCTGGAACTGGCCCCTGGGTTCTGGGCCTCTGCAGAGGGTCAGCTGCGACTATCCAGGGGAACAGAGTGGCCTCTGAGTGAGGACTAGCTTTGACCTTCTGCACTCCGGAGAGCAGGGTCCCACGGGCTGCAGGCCCCACCCGGAAGCTAGAAAACGGGAAGCCCAGGGCACCTGGCAGCTCGGTCAGCAGAGCATGTGAGTCTTGGTCTCAGGGTTGTGAGTTCAAGCCCCACTTTGGGTGTAGAGTTTACTTAAAAATAAAACTAAAATTAAACAACAAACAAACAAACAAAAACCCAGGGACCCCATACAGAGGCACAGTCAACCCCCTGCCAACGTCCCGGGTCTGGGTTGGATCCTGCGTGGAACCGAGGGAGGGACCCAGTCCCCCCAGGGCTCAGCAGGTTAGCCCTTGTCACAACACAAGGAACAAAGGCCCTCAGACAGTGAAGCTGGAGCCAAGACTAGGCACAGGCCTGGGAACCCAGTCCAGACGCCCTCCCTGAAGAGAGGGGAGGGACGCGGATCCCAGGGAACTGCTCCATGCCCCAAAGGAGACTGGGAGAGAAGGCTTCTCTTGCAGGCAGAGTCACACAGCTCATCTCCTTTCTCTTTTTGCTTTGGCTACCAGGAAACTCAGGGCTTGGGTTTAGTGAGCAGAAGGTATATCAAGGCCTGTAGGTGTATGTTCACTCCTGGCTGCAGCCCAGCTCCAACTCCTTCTGATTAATAGCACAGTGGAGAACGTCAGAACGCGCCATGGGCCACATGTGGGCTTCACATGGTGCGTCAGTGTCCTCTCGCTACCATAATAAGCTACCACAAATGTTACAGCTGAAAACAGCACACATTTATTATTACCCTGTGGTCCTGGAAATCACAAGTCCAAAACCGAAAGCTATGATCCCCCCCGGGGCCCCAGGGAGACCAGGCTCCTGCCCTTTCCTGGACCGCGGTCCCCCTCCATCCTCCCCACCAGCAGCGCGGGGTCTGCCCATCTCTGGGACCCCGGCCCTCTGCCTCCCTCTCATGAGGACCTGGTAAGGACGCCGGGCCCCCCGGGAACCCAGGGTCACCCCAACTCGGGACTCTGACAAGGTCCCCTCTGCTCTGGGAGGGGACACATCACAGGTCCCGGGACCAGGAAGGGGACGTCTCTGAGGCTATCACTTTGCTGGTCATCATGGTGATGTCATTCGGTCAGTCAGGAGCACAGGGTGTCTGTGGCAGGCCCACTGGCTGAGGCTCAGCGGGGTCTGGCCCCCTTCCTAGCGTGACCCGCAGGCCTGGGGGTCACGAGGGAGTGGAGGAGGCTAACGGGGCCTCAGGACCCTTCACCCCAACTGGACTCTGGTCCCATATCTGTCTAATCCCACATGTAGCACCGGGGAGAGATTCTGTTCGAAGAAGGTTCTGCTGCTTTAGAAGAAAGATCGGGTCCCAGCAGCTCCCGGGTTGGTGGCCCAGGGTGGGCCACTGCCGAGCTCAGCAGGCGCTCGGTAGGTATCTGTGAGCCGGGCGGAGCCGAGCTGCACCGCAGAGCGGCGACCCCCACACTCGGTGAGACACAGGTGCGGCGGCCCCAAGGGTGGGTCAAAGGAAGCGCACTGGCTCTGGGCAGAGCAGAGAGAGAAGCGGCACGAGCAGAGCGCATGGAAGCGAGCCGGGCGGGCGGCCCTGGCTGGGGCTTCAGCTCCCAGGAGCCTTAGCTCCCCAGCCTGGAGACCAGGGGGCGCCCTGGCTGGGAGCCAGCATCGTGAGACACTGGGGCTGGCCGAGGAGCTGTCCTGGACCTGAGCGGAAGAACTCAATCAGCGCTCAGAGCACGCATGGCGGCTCAGGGAGGGGGTCAGGCCGTGGACCGCCAGCCGCACCCGTTGTCGTGGACACGGGTGCTTCGCAGGCGGGGCGACAGCAGCCGCCAAACCAGAGCGGCCAGTGCGTCCTTGCGTGTCAGCAGCTGGCGGGAGAATCCACGTATGCCTGCAAAGGCTGCTGGGATGCCACCATGGGGACCCCCCATCCCTCTCCCGCTGCCCCCTCCCCCTGGGAGAGCTGGGGGCCAGATGAGGCCTGCAAAGCCCCGACGGCCAGCTGAGCCTACTGTGCTCGCACGTCCTCCAGGCCCAGCCAAGCTCCTTCCCAGGGGGCCACACGGGGTCCAAGCTGGAGAGGGAGGGCTTGAACCACACACGCACGTGCTCATGTGGTCCTGCCGGGTGAAGGCCTCCCAGGCTGCACCCCCAGCCGCCCCTTGAGGCTCCCAGCTGCCCTGCCTGTGGCTGACGCCACTGTCCTGGGCTTCCCGTGTCCTTCGGCTCTTCAAGGACCCACTGGGTTTAGGGGACCCTGCTCCATGATCAGCTCATTTCCGACTTTAACTCAGTGACACGTGCAAAGACCCTGTTTCCAAGGAAGCTCCCGTTCTGGACTTGGCTCCAGGCCCCGCGGGGTGCTACAGGGACACTGGGCAGCTCCCCGCGGAGGGAGCCAGTCGGAACCCATCCTGCCTGGGTCCAGGGGATTCCAGCTGAGCCAAATCCTCCCGGACGGCTCCCCAGGGGCCACACAAGCCCCCACTGTACAAGGAAAGCTGAGGCTCCGGGGACCCGAGCCCCCAGGGACGGACAGTTCCAAACTGCGTGCTCGAGTACCCCAGCTGTGGCGAAACCGAGTCCCACACGTTTCTGAGGGAAACTCAGTACCGCCAGGCTGCCCCCTGCCCAGCCTCAGATCCTGCCTGGGCTCCTTCCCACAAATGCTCTCTGGAGGAACCTGGCTTCTGGGGCCTGCCGCAAGGAGGGCAAGCCGTTAGACGCGGCCGGCGAGGGTGCATCAGAGTCCCCCCCAAAATGAAACTGCACGTGTCTCTTCCTCCAGTGCGGGTGGGCTACACTCTTCAAACGGCCACCGTTCGGGTCACAAACACCCAGTCTGGTCTTGGCACCCAATGGAGCATTGCCCTGCCAGGGGTACAGGGCATGAGGCGCCACGGCACCCAGACGGGGCAAGCATGGGGGCCTGCGCCCAGGAGCGGGAGGTGCTACGCTTGGAAAAGCAGACCCAGCGCCCCCAGACGCCGCCCCACAGCCACACCTGGGGCGCCAGCACCAAGCGGACAGGGGTGTGCCTCCGGCCCGGCTCTCTCACTGCAGGGAAGCCACCGGGGCTACCTGGGAGTCCTCGGCCACGGGGGCAGCAGCTCTTCCCAAGTACAGACCATGGGCACTTGAGCTGGGCCAAGGCCGCCCATGCACCCTCACGGGGATGGCGGGGGGGACCGCGGCTCCAGGTCCCTACCTGAGGAAAGTCGCCCGTCTTTGGCAGGAAGCTGGGGGTGGTGGTGGGGGGTCCGTAGCTGGTGTCCACGCAGGGCTGGCTGGCGAGGAAGGAGGTGGAGCTCATGAACTGGCTGCAGAGAGACGGGGACAGAGAGCGGACGTTAGGACAGGAGCAGGAGCCACCGGCCCAAGGACCAGCTCCAGCGTCCAGGTGACTCAGCTCCTTGGAGAGGCCCACATGCCCGTGTCCCAGGACACAGTGCCCTGCAGTCGCCAGGCACGGCCAGGCTCCTCCACAGGCCGTTCCTGAGCCGGGCACTTGGCCTGCTCCCGGCCAACCCCTCGCAGGCTCCTACTTACTCTTCAAAACCCCACTCGCCATGCCCTCCCAGCTCCTTCACCCCGAGTTCTCACCCTCAGCCCGGAGGGCACCCACAGAGCCCTCTGCCCTTTTCCCTGGTGGGCTCTTTCTAAGACTGGCCATAGCCAGTCAGTCTCAGCTGCCTCCATGTGGCCAGGGCCCAGCCCACAAGCCCCTGAGCGGGATGCCGAAGCCCTCCACGGGCCATGAGCTCTATTTTGTTCTGGCAGGGCCCGCAGAACTGTGAAAGCTCTGGAGGGCTCCATGGCCGCAGGGCACGGCGCGGCAGGGCGAGCTAGGACCCGGAGGCCAGAGGGACTTACGGGCTCTCGCTGGAGAAGGCTGGGTACGGCGTGGGCGAGAAGGCGGTCCACCACGGGCAGTGCAGCATGGCGCTCTGAAACAGAGCGGGAGTGTCAGGGGCGCCCACTGGGGGCTCAGTCAGCAAAGAGGAGGGAGGACGCTGCCGCCACAGCCTGGGTAGAAACTGCACCCTGTGGTCCCCCAGCCGGGTCTCCAGGGAGCGACCACAGCTCCGTGCGTCAGTCTGCCCATCCGTCCAGGAGAGCCCACGGAGGGGACTACCGTGAAGACGGAGGAACCCATCCGTGCATGTGGAGGGCTCGGGCCGGCGGAGAGCCACGGGCACCGCCATACACCCAGCCACGGGCGGGGCGGGACGGGGGAGGGGGGCGCAACCCACCTCCAGACTAGGAGCACCCCCTCATCTCTGGAGGGCCTGGGGGGCTCAGACTGCTGGCCCACCCAAGGGTCTGACCTGGGAACCTGCATTCCACACAGGACCCAGGTGTGCTGGAGGGCCGGGGACCCTGCCTGGAGGCCCCCCTGCCTCCAGAAAGTAGAGGGTGGGACTGGGGCACCTTCTGGTCCAGGCCCAAGGGAGGTCCGTGTGGCAACGAGGGCTTCTCCGAGGGGCTCCCAGCAGCACCATGGATGAACCCCTCCCGGGGGGTGAGAGCCTGGCCTTCTCAGAGCTCCCGCAGGCCAAGCCAGCTTGGTAGGGGTTCTGGGGAGCCCGCTTTGAGAAACAGTCATGGCGGGCTGGAAAGGTGACCCTGAGGTCAGTGGGGGCTTGGCGGCCCTGCACTGGGCTCTGATAGGACCAGCTTGGGGGCGTGGACAGTGGACGCTCACGCTGCCCACACGACAGGCTTGTCCCACCCTGACGCATAGGCCTGCTGAGCAGGGGTCCCTTCCCCGAAGCCACACCATGGCCTGCGTGGGAGCACGTCCGGGAGGCCCCGGCCACCGCTGGGGAGGGGCCCGCTGGCTGCAGTCAGTGTCCCCACTTGTCCTAGCTGGCTCTGGCAGGTGGAAGACCAGCAGCCTTCCCACGGGGCCACCAGAGCCAGGCTCCTCCACCAGGCGGCAGGAAGCCATCCCCCAGCCACGGCTTCCTCCCTCTCCGCAGGACTGACTGACAGAGAGCTGGCCCGAGAGCTGGCCTGGAACCAGCCCAGATGGCTGGGCGAGGAGAGGCGCCATTCTCCGGAGCCTCTGTCTAGGGGTGGGGGGAGCCAGCCCTGACTTCCCAGCACTGTGCACCCCCCCCCACCCCGCGCCCCGACCCCTGCAGGGCTGTGCAGGCCCAGAGCAGCAGACCGGAGGAAGGGGAGGGAGAGACGTGCAGGGAAGAGGTCCCAGCCGCTCCCCCAGGGTTGGCACTCGCTGCAGAGACACTATCAGAACAGCAGGGAGGAGCAGCACAGGGCCCTCCCCAGCATGACGGCTGGTGGCACTTATGGAGAGTAACTGTGGAAGCCTCCAGAAGGCCCCCCTCCAGGGGAGCAGGGTGAGGTCACCCCAGGGCCCCGGTCCAGTGTCACTTCTCCTCTCCAGCCCCATGCAAGGAGAGGAACCGGGGGGGCGCCTAGACGGCTCAGTCCCTGGAGTGAACAACTCTTGGTCTCGGGGTTGTAGGTTCGAGCCCCACGTCGGGTATGGAGAGGACTTAAAAATAAAATCTTTAAAAAGAAAGGAGAAAACTCCAACTTGAGAGAGGGACGTAAGCGTCCCAGAGCCGCGGGCACTCCCAGAACATCTCACGAACTAGCATAAACCAGGCACCGTGGGCCACTCCGGACACACAGCAGGCAGACCCAGCTTGGAGGCGGCTTCCAGGCCAGGCAGGCCATTGTGGGGTGCGCCCCACTCCCCCTAACTCTCCTGCTCTGTCCACACCTCACCCGGGAAGCCGGACAGCACGAGGTCACTGTGCCTCTGTCTACCCGGCACCCCCGCACCCTCTCCCCCAGCGCAGGGCTCTGTGAGGCCGCCAGTCCAGGCCGCCCCAGTCCTACTCCAAGGGGTGCCACCACACAGCCAACAGTCCCACTCCAAGGGGTGCCACCACACAGCCAACAAGAGCCTTCCTCAGGATCTGCCCCACATAGCGGGCGTGTCTCTGCCTCTCCAGAGCAGGCTCTGGGCGTGACCCATCTAGAGACCTGCGCCTGACTCCCGCCCCCCCCCCACCCCCAGGCCAGCCAAGGCAAGCTTGGTGGGAACAGAAGCTGCCTTCTCCCGGGGAGACGAACGCCCCAGGACCTGTAAGCCCACGTAGGAAGATAACGCTTTTGCTAGGGCAGCAGATAAGATACAGGGTGTCTAGCAAAAATGGAATTTCTGATAAACAGCGAGCAGTTTTTAGGGGCACCTGGCTGGCTCAGTGGGTTAAGCGGCCAACTTGGTTTCGGCTCAGGTCACAATCTCAGAGCCCTGGGGTCGAGCCCCATGTCAGACTCTGCACTCAGCGAGGCATCTGCTAGGGATTCTCTCTCCCTGTCTCCCTACCCCCTCCCCATGTACTCGCGCTCTCTCTCTCTCACAGTAAATAAGATCTTTAAAAAACAGAAAAAATCAGGGGTACCCGGGGGTGGGGCACAGTTGGTTGAGCGACTGTCTTCAGCTCAGGTCATGATCCCCGAGTCCAGGGATCGAGCTCAGCAGGGAATCCGCTTCGCCCTCTGCCCCTCCCCCTGCCGTCCTCTCTATCTGCCATTCTCTCTCAAATAGATAAGTAAAATCTCGTTTAAAAAAGCAATTTTTAGAGTAAATATTGCGTGGGACACACATTAGTATCCTTTGTCTGCGTGGAGCTTAGCGCTGGTTGCGCGTCCGCGCTCTCAGGGCTCGGCCAGGCCGCCCCAGTGACAGTGACGGTCCTGGGCGCGTCCCTCTGCCAGAGCTCGGTTCCGCCCGGACACGATGGAGGGGGAGTGCTGAGCCCAGCCACAGAGGCGGGCCGCGCGCATCCAGTGTCAGCACGGGCTGGCCCGGCGTGGCCTGGCGAAGGGGCCCTCACGGCTGGAGGCCCGCAGGGACAGGCTCCGCAGACGCCCTGGGAGGGCCGGCCCGGCCCCGCGCGACACCGCGGAGCACCGAGCTCCGCCAATTCTGACAGCTGGAGGGGATGGGCCTGAGAGGCACTGCCCTCGGCCGGGCCCACATCGCAGCCCCAGCAGGTCCCTCCACGCCTGCTTCTGAGCATGGCTGGTCCAGAGCTGTCCAAGGAGCACCGGCACCCTAGCCTCCATCGCGGGCCACCATAAAGGGGCCGTGGCAGCAGCAGGATCCCTGTGGTAGAGCCCCATCCTCTGCGGCCCTACCCGGGGCTCCTTCTGACCCAGGAGTTCTGATTCGGAAGGACCCCCCATCCCAGCCTCATCCACAAGGGGGAAACACAAGGGTGGTATTTCTAGTGGCAAAAAACTGGAATCACCCCAGAAGCCCAACAATAGGGAAACAATTAAGCAAATTATGGGACGCTGACAAGCAGGAACCCTGTAGCACTATTAGGAATGATGAGCACTCGCTCCAAGACTACAGAGACTACAGAACTGGGCAAGACCAAGCCCCAGGACACACTTACCCACAGCCCCGGGCCAGGCAGCACACGGGGACAGGAAGGCATCGGGCACAACGGCGCGGACGGAGGTTCAGAGGGAGGCAGGGGACATGGAAGGTCAGAGGACGTGTGGACACAGCTCTACCAGGAAGGGGAGAGAGAGGAGGCGCACGGTGGCGTCTGGGGCCCTGGCCAGAGGTGCTGGCCGCCGGCCAATGGCGCGGACATGGCATCTTCAGTGGTAACGCGGATGGGGAGGTCTGCCCTTCCCAGACTGCTGTGGCTCACGCCAGTAACTGTGCAGGTTAGGCCTGTGACGTTAGGTTACCAGTGGGCACACCAAGACAGACAGAACTCAGTCCACGCCACCCAGCTGCTTTCCAATGTTCCGATTATGGATCTGGGACACCCCCCGATGGTTCTGGGCATTTGACCCTGAGCAGTGCCTGACCCCAGTGGCCCACTTCCCGGCTCCTCTGAAATCCAAGCCTGATTCTTGGTCTCTCCTGCTACCGGGCCTCCTCCCAGCCCTAAGCCAGCAGGACGGAGGGGAAGGAACCAGCTGACACTTTCCTGAAGGACGGCCCCTGGCAGCCCCAGCCAGCCCTCTGCCCCCGTCCTGACAGCTCCAGTCTCCCTGCTGAGAAAGTCTGCTCTTCTAAGGCAGAAAGAACCCCGGTTCTGCCCCAGAAAAGGGAGGCTCCAGGCCTGACTTGCTGCGGAGCGCTGGACCCTGCGTGCACTCGGCCACTGAGCAGGCCGGGCTGGAACCTATGTGCCCTCAACCACAGTCGGCGAAGCTCGGGAGTAGCCGCGATGCCCTTCTGTGTGCGAGCAGGTAGACCCCGGAGCTCCGCCCAGACGGGGAGCATTACTCAGCACTGAGAAGAAACGAGCCCTTGAGCCCGGCAGAGACTGGAGGGACCTCAGCAGCGCATCCCTGAGCAAGACCAGCCAGGCTGTGAAGGCCACACGCTGTGGGGCTCTGAGTCCGGGGTGTTCTGGAAAAGCCAGGGCCGTGGAGGCCGGGGTGCGAGAGGGTGACAGCGCGGAGCCCAGAGGGCCGAGAGGCCCGGGAGCTACTCTGTGCCACGTTGTGATGGTGGCTCGGTGTCCGTGACGTTCGTCCGAACCCACAGGGTGTGCAGCACCAACCATGAGCCCTGGTGTCACCTGGGGCCTGTCGTCCATCATGTCCCCGTGGTGGTTTATCAGTCGGAACAGCTCAGTGCGATCATTAACACAACGTGTTAACAATGCAGAAAGCAGGGTATGTGGAAACTCTGTGCTCCATTTTCCTATAAATCTACAACTGCTTACGACACAAACGTTGGGGGACGCCAGGGTGGCTCAGTTGGTCCGACTCTTGATTTCGGTGCAGGTTGTGATCCCAGAGTCACAGGACCGAGCCCCACGCTCAGCAGGGACTCTGCCTGAGGTTTCTCTTCCTCCCCCTCTGCCCCCTCCCCTTCTCTCCCTCAAGTAAACCTTAAAGGACGTAAGGTCCATTACATCGAAAATAAAAAAACCTCAAAATAATATGTTGCGGAGGTCACAGCCCTTGTCCTGCCGGTGAGGACAACAGCCCAGGCCCGAGCGTCTTCCTAAGGGCCAGTCCTGACCTTGGCGAAACCAACCCAGTGGCTCATGTCTGAGAAACTTGGGGGCAGCTGGGCACCCCTAAGGGGCCTCCCTGGGAAGTGGGGGCTGGGACCTCCGCTCGAGGCCCAGGCAGGGGGTGGCCGTAGCTGCAGCCCCAGGAGCAGTGTGTCCCTCCCCACCCCTGCGCCCAGGCTGACGCTGGGGGGGCCAGACTCACCTGGACGCCGGGCCCGCACAGCGGGGTCTGCAGGGGGGGCGGGCTGTAGAGGGTGCCGCCCGCTGGAGGGGGCTCGCGCTGCGGAAGCTCCCCGTCCATGGCAGGCCCCACCACCAGCATCGGGGGGCTCCGCGACCCAGGCCGCGGGTGTGTCTATCTGGGTTTCTTGCTCCGCGGTGGCGGCATCATGACCTGGGGAGAGACATGGCACATCCCAAGGTCACCCTTGAGGCCCAACAGGTGAGGGCACAGCCCCAGGGATAAGGGAGAGTGGGCTAAGGGGTGGCCAGGTCAGGTGGGCACAGAGCAGGTGGGCTCAGCACAGCCAGCCATGCCTTTGGAGTGGAGGGTGGGCGCGGAGGCTCCCCTGACCGCACGGTGTTGGGGCGCCCCTCCCCAGGGGCCATGCCGGGGTGGGAGGGGACCTCTACCCCCAGTGTAGTCTGAGCACACTCGAGTAGCCCCTGGGGCTGGGCTCCGACCCCGTGCTCCAAGTACTCAGGAGGCCCCAACCACGACCCGACCGCACCCCCTGCGGGCACCGGGACTGGACTCTTGACCACAGGGCCCACCTAGGCAGCAAGTGCAACCCAGAGGGGCTCCCGGCCACACGGAGCAGTGCCTGGGCCAGAACGAAGACGAGCTCTGGGACGGACCTCCAGGATGGCGGCAGCCCTTCCAGTGCGGCTGGGCTGCCCCACCGCGCTCCCCACCGCTGTCCACATGACCAGCGAGCGCTGCCTGGCCCACCAAATAACAAGTAACTTGGCCCCAGGGGTCCGTTCCTGCCACCCAGGAAGAGAGCCCTGGGCCCTGGTGTGAGCAACAATCCTTGCCCATCCCATGGGCCCGGCTCCGTGACCTGGCGAGTCTGAGGCTGGGAGTCAAAGTCCAACCCGGCCGGCACCTCCAAGCTGAGCGCCAGCCCTGTCCCTCTGCCACCAGACTGGGCTCGCAGGAGCGTCTCTGGGGGAGTCGGGGCCAAGGTGAGCCAGGAAGGGGCACAGACACACAGCTTCCCCACCAAGAACGGTCCTGCTCTAGAAGGCAGGCAGAGCAGGCGCAGAAAATGCCACCGGGGCTGACTACAGAGGCACAAGGCTTCCCACCCGATTTCCATCTGCCCCGTGGCCTGTGCCCTAGGCTCCCCTGGTCCCCACCCACCGCCACGGGAGCCCAGACCCTAGGCTGGCCCTGGAGCTCCTCAGGCCGGCAGTGGCTGAGGACATTAATCACCGAGGAGAGGCAGGAAGGGGAGGCAGCTGCCGCTCCCCGCCAAGCCCTGGATGAAGAAATCCTCGGGACTTCCAGTAATCACTGTCCGCACGCGGGCAGCTTATGCAATCCCTCAGGGGGCGGGGAGGGGCTGCCTTTACCCCGAGCTCCTGGCCAGCGAAGGGGCCCGCAGGCCTGAGCTCCAGCAGAGGGCTGCATCTGGGCCCCAAGGACCTGCCGCTGCCCGGCTCAGCTTCGCAGGCTCACAGGCACCCCCTGCAACCGGGACAGCACTTCCCCCAGCCTGGAGGCCCCGGCCTGCCCCGGCCTGTCCTTGCACCCGCCGGCTCCTGCAAGCCAAGACCCGGTGGGACACAGCCTTAGAAGCCAAGAGTGGAAAGTCCTGAGGTCTTCCTGGATGAACACACAGTTAGCGGTGATTCAGGGTCTCGGCCATTCCTTTTAAAGATTCTGGGGTCATGCAGATGGGGTCAAAACCCAGCTCAGCCTCCTAACAATTCTCTGACAACGCAGGGGCACCGTAGCTCCTCTGAGCCCCAGTTTTGCTCATCAGAAGAAATGGGTTGTGTGGAGGTCCGTGGCCAAGGCTGGCCGGGCACTCAGCAGAGCGCAAGGCCGCAGGGACCCAGTGACCGCTCCCCTCCCTGCGGCCCCAGAAATCTCCTGGATTTGGAGGACCCCCCCCTTGAGGGGGCTCTGCTCCCAGCACCTGGGACAGAGGCAGGCAGGAATGACCTTTATCCACAGAGAAAGCTCACGGAGCTGGCCACAGGTGCTGGCCGGCTGGCCCTCGTCCCTGGGGTTCGACTGCCGCCCCTTCGGTAGCCCGTGCTCGCGCATGCCCCGCAAGCCCGCCCGGTAAGCCCTGTCCATGCCCTGCCTGCCACAGCTTCCCTCTCTCAGCAGCCACGACCTGGAGTGAAGTTGAACCCCTCCCACAAGCAGGTTGCTTCCAGACTCTGCGGCTACAGGACCCTGGGCTGCTCCTTTAGAAAGCGCCACCCGAGGCCAGGGCGCATGGGGGTAATCACGAGCCGCTTCCCCGGAGCCCTAGGAGAGGTGAAAATACTTGTCCGCACAAAACCTGTACACACGTGTCCACAGTGGCAGGAGTCACAACAGCCACAGGACACCCAGCGTCCATGAAAGGGTGAGAGGACACAACGTGGTCTGTCTGCCCACGGGCATGTGATCGGCCCCAGCAGGAGCGAGGCGCCCCCACACGCTGCCCAGGGACTGACCCTGAGCCCACGACGCTCAGGGAGGGAACCAGACACAGAAGGGCACAGGGTGTGAGTCCACGCATGTGACACACCCGCACCAGGCTTCTCCAGGGACAGGAAAGACCTCATGGGGGCCAACAGCCACGTGATAGCTGATGGGGACAGGACTAGCTGTCGGACTGATGGAATGTTCTGGAATTAGGTAGTGGTTCTGTTTGTACGATACTAGGAATATAGTGAAAGACACTGAATCGTACACTTCAAAAGAGCAAATTTTATATTCCGTTAATCTCACACCACACCCACCACCACCTCATCCCCCCAGAGGCCACCCTACAGAGCCCCCTTCCTCCAACACCCAACCAATGTCACCTCTCACCACCCCAGAGCCTCCACAGGCTCAGGCTTCCTATTTCCCCGTACCCCCAAGGCACCGGCCAGCCCTCCTTCTGCACACCCTCAGGACCCCACCTGTCCTAGTCCCCTGCTTTCCCGCCTCAGCTGCCCTCCCCCACTTCTCACTGCCCAGTGCTGCCCGCAGAACCCTGCCTGGGCCCCCGAGCCCGGTCCCTGGGGGGCGCCAGCTGCTTCAGGACCAGCCCCGGTGGGCACCAGGTGGGCTCTCCAGGCACGGAGGGACGAAACCCAGACAATGCGGGGCTGGCTCGGCGCTCAGCACCCTAGTGGGCCTGGGGTGTATTTTTAGAGCACCCCATGACAGGTGAAGCATGGGTGCCCACACAGGCCCGCGCTTCACGATCGTGGTTTACGTTCCCACAATTTCCTTTTTGAGATCGGGTTTTCAAATGAGTCACTGTAAAACGAAAAGAGCAGGGACTCGGTGGCCCAAACAAGACAACGGGGCAGTGCAGCGCAGGAAGAGGCCATGGCCTGGGACAGGCTGACCCCGACACGCCCCCAGCCAGCAGGCACCTGCAGGCACCCAGACTCTCTGCTGACCCCCTCAGCTGTCACCCCAGCTCTGCTGGCTCAGCCCCCCACACACTCTGAGCAGGCTGTCCCGATCGCGCTGACTGCCCAGACCGCAGGCCCACCATGGCTCACTCCCTCATCTGTACCCTGCCGGGCCAGGATCAGGCAGCCCCCGAAACCGTGTCTCTGGGCAGCTGGGACTTGCTGGCCTCCCCCTGGGCAGGAGAGGACAGCCTTTCTGGCCCGCCTTCCACCTGGCTCTGAAGGAAGGTCCTGAGATCCCAGGATGGGGCGGGGGTGGAGAGGGAGACATGCTGAGACAGCCGCGTGCCATAGGGACAGACACTGGAGCCACGCAGCCGCATGCCGAGGAGCACCGGAGCCCTGGGAGCTGGAGAGGCAGGAGGGACCCTCCCCTGGAGCTCCCAGAGGGAGCCCGGCCCTGCCACACCTTGAGCTCAGGTTTATGGCCTCTGGAACTGGGGACAACAAAGTTCTGTGGTTCAAGCGGCCCAGAGTGTGGTTGGTTGTTAAGGCCCCCCGCCCCCCGGGATACTAGGCCTGGAGGAGGAAGCAAACCCCAGCTGGAGCCGCCCCAACCCTCAGCCCAGAGCCCTGCAAGCCCTGGGGGCTGGGAGCGCTGCCGACCCGGAGCTCCAGGCCAGGCTGGCACCGAGCGCGTGACCTCGGATTTCTACAGAGTTCCCAGGACGCATCTGGAATGCAGAGGCTCTGGGATGCCAAAGCCAGGCAGGGGCCCTGGCCCCCTGTGCACAGCTCAGGCAGGGCAGGAAGGGGGATAAGAAGGATACGGTGGGTGCACCCAGAGTCCCTATTTCGGAGCACAGCCGTTTAAGGGTGGGAGTTCCAGCTCTGTTCTCAATGCCGTGAAAGGCGGCCTGCAGGACCCCAGAGCCCAACCCCGCAGACCTGCCGCCCAGGAGCAGTGTCTCAACTGATACGGCTCCTGCAAAACCTCCCGTGCCCCTGGGACACAGAGGAAGAGCCGTCCTGGGGACAGGCATGGGGCGGGGGGGAGGCCCCACATTTCCTCCACATCAGACACCTCAGCCCTGGCCTGGCACGGTCAACACGTGGCTGAACGCAAGACCAGTAAGCTGACTGGGAGCAGAGGTGGCCCTGGCAGGAGGACCGCTGCACGGCCTGTCACCCGAGCCTGACCCCCGAGAGCAGAAGCGGCAGAGCTCGACCGTGTGGGGAACGCACGTGGGACACTGCACGCCACCCCAGGAGCCGAGTGCAGGGACAGGCACGTGGCCGCAACAGGCCCCGGCGCCTCCCAGCTCGCAGCAGAGGCTCTCGCTCTCCTCACACGCAGCGGACGGCGGCCCCTGGGAGAAACTGCACGTGGAGAAGCAGAACGCCGGGCGAAGACGACCCCCGGCAAACACAGCCTGGGACTGGGTTCTGGAGACAGATGTGGGCTCGCCTCTGGCTCGCTGCCTGCCCCTGCCAGCCGTGGGCCCACAGACCCACCCCTGGTCCAGGAGAGACCAGCTCCCTCGGGGCAGCCGTGGTGATGGCCCCGTGACGGGAGAGGCGAAGGGACTGCCTGACGGCCCTACAGGGAGCCAGGTGCTCGGGCAGGCCGCACCTGAGTGTACAGGACATGCCAGAGGCGAGCAGCCCTAGGGGGCCAGTCGCTGCCCTCCCCCACCAGCCCTACGGGCCCGCCTTCAGGGGCACACAGTCCTTCACGCCCCCCAAGGGCCCAGAGGACATGGGGACCGGAACGTGGAGCCTCCTCAGTCACAGCTGAGGGCATCTGAGCCCAGATCTCTTGGGGTCCCCAGGGCCCCCCCCCCTCCAGATTCAGTTCAGCTTTAGCGGGGAGAGGCATGCGGCTTGCCAAGGGGCAGTACGACCCGCTTGCTCTGGCACCGGCTAGCTGCCCCAGTGGCCCAGACCGTTAAACCACTGTCCACGCCGACACTGCCTACAGGCACCGAGCACCTTCCACGTGGCCCCTCTGGGAAGTGTCTCCTCCGTCGTGCGCTCACTCGCGGTTTTTAAAAGGCACTATATACACTGAGCTTGTGGTCTCCTCTGACACCCACGTCTTCTTCCCCGGAGCACATTCAGGCCAAATCCCACTGGCCCCAGACTTCCTGGCCCACTGACACCGGTGTGCCCTACTCTGTCTGTCTACACAGAGGGTGGCCTGTCCTCCCAGGGCTCGCTGCCATCCCTGCTCGCTCTCGGGCTTGCTTCAGGCTGGCTGGCGTGCCACGTCTCTCTGCCTAGCCCCAGAGAGCCCTGAGCAGCACAGGGGCTCCTGCCGCCCACGGCTGGGTCCTGTGAGTTCTGGGTGAGCGGCCTGACCAGCCAGCAACCCCCTCAGCCCCCTTTAGTCCCACCTGGAGCCAAGAACATCACAGGGACCTTTGCCCAAACACCAGCTCCTGGTGTCCCGCAGGAGGGGAAGGCCCCTCGGAGCTCTGGGCTGGTCTTGGGCACAGCACCCATGCTCGACAGTCTCCCGTGCTCCATCCCCGGGAACACCGGCACCGGGCTGGACGCTGTGCCCACTGCTGGGAAGAGGCCGGAGGCCCCCGCAGCACGGCAGCAGGCGCTCGGAGACCTGCGAACAGAGCCGGGAACTGTTTTGCTTCTCCCGTGGCCAACGGCCCCGCCTGAGCAGCCCACGTGGCTGCCCTGGACTGCCTCACGCCCCACAGGACAGGGGTCCAGGCTGGCTCGCCACCCTTGCCCTGGGCCTCACCGGGCCTGGGCTTCACACCAGGTGCTTTGCGGAGATGCCCCTGCAAGCCCGCGCAGCCGTCAGCACGACAGGAGGCCCGTGTCCCTGCCACCGGCCGCAGACACGGAGGCCCACTCAGGCTTCGAGTCTCTCGCTCCCCTTCGGCCTCCAGCGGAGAAAGTTCTCTGCTTCCGAGGGCCTGTGAGGACGCTGGGGCCCGGGGACATCCGGGGTCACCCCCATCTCAGGGGCCTTGAGGGCCCTGCTCTCTGAGACCTTCACGGAGCCGCGCAACTTGGCACGCAGCTCGTAAGCGGACCGGCGGGCAGCGAGGCTGCCCCTGCCTCCCCCGCGCTCGCAGGGTCTGGGGAACAGAAGCCCCCAGCAAGCCCTTCTCGGGGGAGCTTCCCCAAGGCCTCAGAGAGGTGGGGTGGGGCGGGGCCCCGCTGTGGCAACACAGCCTCTACCATGCAGGAATGCGACCCAGGGCGTCAGATGGGTGGTCCTCCAAGAGAAGTGGCAGGCCTAGGTTTGGGGGTGCCAGCCCTGACTTCTCCAAGGCAGCAATCCAGCATCACATCCACACCCTCCTGTATGCGGCGCCTTCCTCCAGGTTCCACAGTGCTGGCCCCGGACAACCTAGAACCCCCACCCACCAGCCCGTGACAACCTAGAACCCTTCCCACAGCTGTTCCTGACAGCCTCCCACAGCGACCGACCTCAAAACAGGGGAGCTCCTGGACGGCTGGAGTCTGATGAAAACCCCCTGAAAATGCCCTGGCCGGCTCACGTCCGCCCGAATGACACCGGGAGAGGCTCCAACAGCCCGTGCTGCGGCAAGCGCCAAGCTCAGAACCTCACTGGGACCAGGCAGGGGAGGGAGGGGGGTCCTCCGTGCCCACTCCACAGCTTCCAAGCTGAGTGGCCAAGGAAGACACTCCAGATACCCGGAGCCATCCCAGTGAGCACTGTGACCCGTGCAGCCCCTGTGCAAACCCAGCCACAGACAGATCTGGATGCCCGGGGAGCCCCAGCAGGGGAGACAAGGGTCTGAGCTAGCCAATGAGCCCACCTTCCCAGCTCCATGCCTGACGCGGGCATGCATGGGGCCAGGGTTGGAGCCAGGGCGGCCCCCCTCAGTCTGCCCCATGTGCCGAGGAACATGTTGGCTCCGCTGGCAGGACACCGGCCACTCCCGGCACCCCTGGGTCATCCGGGGCACAGGGATGGTGGCCCCACCTGGTGAGTCAGGGCCATAAAAGTTTACGGCTCACTGCAGCCCTGCGGCCAGACCCAGCCCTTCCTCCTGCCGTCCCAGCACCCTATGCCAGCAGCCTCCGACCCTCTGGGCTGGGACTCCCAGGAAACGGGTGACCTGCCTTCCAGAACATGGCACACGTGGCTCCTGAGACGTAGCAGACCTCGGAAGGAGGGCAAGGAAGGCCTCTTTCAGTTTCACTTGGGGATCTGTTCCTGAGGTGACAGAGGCCAATCCAGACGGGGCGTCTGGGCGCCAGTCAGGGCCGCCCGCAAGGAGCACACAGCATCCGAGGCAGCTGGCAGCCCACAGAGCCCATTCCGGGAGGCACGGAAACCCCGGGAACTGTGTGCCCCGAGGGCCGGCGGGTGAGCCAGCCCTTCCCCGTGGACGGCGGGGGCTCCCCTGCTGTGGGGCTCCAGGAGCAGGACCCACAGGAGCAGGTACCTGAGACGCAGAGACACGCCGCGAGTGTCCGGGGAGGCACCGAGGCCAAACGCTTCCTCCACCACACAGCAGGGGCCACATGAATGCCCCTCCCTGACAGGCACCTCTCGGCTTCCCTCGGCCTTGTGCCCACCCAGCACGTGTGGACAGCACGGGGTGGGCACCCCTGCAGCTGCCGAGGAGGGCCTACAGTGAATGGATGAACTTGGGTGGGACCGTATGGCATCACTCCTCTCCTGCAGTCACCTGGTCTCATGGGGGGGGGGCGGTCCTCAGGCAATCAGGGCCGACCCGAGGCACCCCGACACCAGAAGTCAAAAAGCCCCCAGGACTACGTCTCACAGGCCCCCCTCCACGTCCACCTGTGGTGGTGGTTCGGGACAGAGCTGGAGTTTGGTGAGGGGCGCCCAGCCGTCACACTCGTGACAGAGGATGGCACGTCCTCTGTCCCCCGGAGGCCAGAAGACGCCCGACAGCCGACCCGTGCCTGGATGAGGAGGCAGCAGGGGCCCAGGCTCAGGGCTCACCCCCAGGCCGCAGAACACAGGCATCTGAGCGGCAAGGACAGGCCCCGCCTCTTTTAAAAACGCTTTCTCGTTCTGGGGAAGGCACAGTCCACAAGCCATGCACGTCACACGTTTAGGTACACAACTCTGTAGTTTTTGGAACGTTCACAGAGTTGTGCAACCGTCGTCTCCGTCTAGTGCCACGACATTCCATCAGCCCGAAAGCAGCCCCGTCCCCATCAGCCATCACTCCCCCAGCCCCCGGACCCCGGCGAGCCCCCTCCCTGCCTGTGGAGGAGCCTGGTCTGGGCATGTCACACATGTGGACTCACACGCCGTGGGGCCTTCTGTGTCTGGTTCCCTCCCTACTTGTCGAGTTCTGAGGTCTGTCCACATGATAGCACGTAAGCAAACGACCAGTCTATCTCTGCCTCCCCTGGGGGCCTGGCAGGCTGGGACGCGGCCCGAGCACCAGAAGCGCAGTCTTCACCCTCACCCGAGTCACCCGCCTAGCAGCAAGGGAAGCGGGGGCCTCGAGGGCCTGCTGCCACCAAGGGCAGGAAGATGAAGGAGTCTGCACAGCAGGAGTGGGGGAGGGCCGTTCCAAGGGACAGGGACTGGGGTCCACTCAGCGGGGAGGACTCGCGGGTGCGTGCAGGTCGGGCAGAAGAGGGCAGGACACAGCAGGGCCAGAGCGACCGGGTGACCCCACTGTCTGGCTCCCTGGGGCCCTGCTGGACCCAGCCCTCCCTGCCGATCCAGCACACAGCCCCTGGCTGCGGGAGCGGTGGCTGACACACTCCAAGCCTGCGCGTGACACGTTCCACACGCGTGACGCACACTCTCTCGTGTGCAACGACATGCACGCACAAGGCACGCAGCACAGGAGAGCACAACACGGCACACGCAGGCGAGAGCGGACAGACACACACACGTGTTCACGTGCCACATGCCCCATACTCACGGGGATGCCCGCCCGAGTGGGTGCACATGTGCGTGTACACACGCACTTGCACACACATGTCCACATGTGGACACCCCGGGACCACCTCCCCACTCCACACTCAGCCCCGCAGTGTTCACACATTTAGGGGACGTCTGCCCCTGCCGCCCGCCACCAGCACCGGACCGCAAGCAGTCCCCACCCCCGCCCCGCCGCCGCCCTAAAGGCCTCTTATCCAGAGGAGGCCATCCTGGGAGGGAGACGGCCTCTGGGGACTGGACACAGTTGCCTCTTTATTCCCAGCCAAGCTCGCTCCGTCAGCGTTTCCGGCCTGGCCCTTGCTGGAGGGGCCTCTGACACTTTGCTAGAACTAAGCTGGGCCAGCCCGAGCTGGTCCTGCCCCAGTGGAGGCCTTGCCCGCAGGGTATGGGGAGCCGGCCTTGGTGTCCCCCCAGGCCCGGGCAGTGACTGAACCAAGGTCACGCAGCTGGGGGGCGCCGGCCCTGGGCTGTCCGCCTGCACACGGCCCACGGCTCCACCCGGCCCCGGCTGCGAAGGCACTACCTCTTCCGCAGGACAGGCTCTCCTGGAAATCTCGTCACCCCAGCCCTCGGCCACAACACAGATGTCCCCACAACACACACACACACACACACACACACACACACACACACACAAACACACCCCAGCAGGTGCTGGCTGGGGTAGGTGTGAACAGACGTCTGCTCAGATCCTCCGAGTTCAACAAACGACCCTCCTGCCCTCCAAAATCCCCAGCACGCCTCCCCCTCCCCCCCACGGTGGCCTGTCCCACGTCAGTGCCCTGCACTTGCGGGGCTCCTCAGGGGTCTGCCGGGGGCCTGGGGGCATCTTCCCCACCGTGTGGGGCCCTGGGGCCACTCGCCTGCCCTGCCGTCCCTGGCCCGCCCACCCAGGGCCCAGATTTCATGGTCCCTGTTCCCTCTGAGGACTCCACAGGTGGATGTCCTGGGGGACTGGGGTTCAGAGCAGAAAGCTCTGAGCGGCCAACGCCCACCTCTGGGGCCCCCCCTGGGGAAATGCAGGGGCTCCCCACGAGAAAAACCAAACAGCCGGGCCAAGGGGCCCAGGGTCTCAGCCTCAAAGACGGACACACTCAGCCGCCCTGCTCACAAGCGCCCCCCACAGCCAGGCGGGCGGCGCAGGGTGAAGCGCAGAGCCGGGTGGAGCCCTCCACCGGCCCCCGGGAGAAGGGCCAGGCCTCCCATCCAACCGTGGCGCCCTCGGTCGGCCTCTGGGGTGTCCTGCTTCTGACAGGTGGCCATCTTTATTTCCTGGGAGGTCCGCGGCCCCCGGGGCCCCAGCCCCAGCCTCCTCGCGGCTTTCCCAGGTGTCGACAGGGAAGACCCAGCAGGCCGGGCAGCAGCTCCAGCCGGTGCAACGCCAGCCCCCAGGCCACACCATGAAATCACACCCCCACACCGCCCGCGCTCTTCACCGTGGCCAGCTTCGGGCGCGACACCCTCCCAGGCGGCGCGCAAACACATGGCACCCACCGAGCCCGGCCAGGCGCTGGACGGGCGGGAAGGACATTCAGAGCAGGCGGCACTCACGTCCATTCCGGGAAGCAGAAGCCGGGGGTGCCCCGACACACTTTTTACAGACTTTCCTCCTTTCCTGACCACTAGTAACGTTCTGCACAGAGACTCCCGAGGCCTCCCAGGAGAGCCCGCCTGGCCGTCCACACCCCTGCTCCCTGACTCCAGACCCAGCACCTCACACCCCAGGGATGGGGGCAGGGAGGCTGGCATCACCTCCCACCCACCCCCCAGGCTGCCCTCCGCATCTCTGCCCCCTCCCCAACCCCCGTCCTCGGGGCTCCCACGCAGGCACAAGGCTCTGCGGACTCGGCCCAGAGCCGGCCGCCCCCACGCCCAAGCCGCGAGACCTGAGGGTCTGCCGCTCCCGGAGCGTGGCGAGCGGCAGCCCGGGCCCCCGAGCCCGGAGAGGAGGAAAGGGCAGGAGTCGCCGCGGGCCTGGGGTCAGAAGCCGCCGGAAAGGAAGGGGCTGGGGCCCCGGAGGAAGAGGCCACCAGAAGGGAGGGGTGGGGGCCCCGAGGAGTGCAGGCGCAAGGGGACCCGAAGGAGTCGGGCTCGGGGGCCGCTAGAAGGGAGGGGTGGGGGAGTCGCCGTGACGACGCCCTCCACGGGGGACACCGAACGCGGAGGGAGGAAAGCGGTGGGAGCGCGCCGCGCCGCGGGTCCGGATGCGGGCAGGGCGGCGGGGGTCCCCGATGAGGGCGAACTCGGGGCTCCCGGCCGAGCGCGCGCCCCGGGCTCACGGCGGAGGGCGGGGTCGGAGAGGGGGGGCGCACAGGAGGGCGGGGCCAGGGCTCGCGGCGGAGGGCGGGGTCGGGGGGTCGCCGGGGAAGGCGGGGACACGCCGCCGCGCTCCCTCCGCCCGCGGCCCCGGAACCCCGGCACCCCCGGCCCGGGGCGCGGGCGGCCGCGGCTGGCCGGGGCCCGAGCGGGTGGGGGAGCGCGGCTCGGGCCGGGCGGGAGCGGCGGAGTCGCAGCGAGCGTCGGACCGACGCGCCTCACCTCCGACCTGGGTCCGGCCGGGCGCGGATCCCGCGGCGCCTCCGTCTCTCCGAGCTTCGCCTCAGCGGCGCTCACTTCCGGGTTTCGGGCGCCATCTTGGGGGCCCCGCTCACTTCCGGTCATGCCGCGGGGCGGGGACTCTGGTGGGCGGGGACTCTGGTGGGCGGGGAGGGGGCGGGGTCCCTGGGCTGCCGGAGGCCCTGACGCCTCCCTGAGGAGACCACGGGTTCGCGTCCCACCCTGCCCGCTTCTGTTGGGACCCTAGCACTTCGCTTCCTTGCGGGCCTCAGTTTCCTCCTTTGCAAACGTGGAGATCGAGTTGAATCTGCGCCGCCTCCGGGCCCACCCCACCCTGCACTCTCGCGCCGGAACTTTAAGCCGCTGGGTTTCTCCCGTAACCCAGATCTTAGCTCTGAAGTCCCCACCTCAGATACTCCCCGAAACCCTCCGAGACGGCCCCGGCCCGCCGTGCTCTCTCCCTCCCCACCAGTAGTTGTCTGCTTATTGATCTGTCTCCACCCCAGTAGGAGTTCTGGGACCTCGGGGACCCCCTAGCAGGGAACCCAGCACATGGGTGGGGGGCGGGGCAGGCGTCTGGTGAGTCCCGGGAGAGAGAGCAGGGTCCAACCCAGATAGATGCACCGCGCCTGGGCATCTATCTGGGTTGCTCCAGGTTAGGGCCTCCTGGGGCCTGATGCAAATGAGGCGGGGATTCTCAGCGGTGCCAGGAAGCGGGTGGGACTGGGCTTTGGCAGGACCGTCGAGCTCCTGTGACTTGAGCCCATTGGATCACCGTGGGGGGGGGCCAGGCCGGTTCAGGCAGATCCAGTCTGGGAGCCACCAGCCCTTCCCTAGCTGGGTGTTGACTCGTGAAAGCCCTGGGACCATTGCCCCACCTCGCCACCAGCCAGAGGCCTCCTGTGCCCATTCCAGCCCCCTGAAATGACAGGTGATCTCTCCATGTGCTTGTTGGTTCGGCAAACTCTGAGTCTGGCCTTAGGCTGGACAAAGCTGGGGCCCCAGAGGGTCTGGTTCTCAGGCCTGTCCTCAGGAAGCTCCCAGTCCAGGAGAGACAGAGCCAGGACCAGATACCCCCATCTGCAAGATCAGGCCTGGGGCCAAGGGAGGGGTAAAATCTTTGCCTCGCAGATTATGGGGTGGGGGGGTTGAACCTGGGGCTTTGAAGTTCAAGTAGGAGTTTGCCCATAAACAAGCATAGGAAGGGTGGTCCGGGCAAATAAAAGTGGTTCACAGACCTGTAAGGGTGTGTAAAGGAAACGAGTATGTTTAAAACCTGTTTGCCCCACAGAACCCAGGCCAGAGGCTCCCGGTATCCAAACCCGCAAGCAGAAGGAAGTAGACGGAAAACCGAGACCCAGAGAGGAGAAATGGTTTATTCAGAACGAGCTTTGCATTGGTATGTGTAGTTTTCACCAGTTTGGGTTGTAGCCTTGACTTTGAAACCATTTTTCATAGCTAGTGAAAATAAGCCATACTGAGCGACAGACAGTTAAGGGTCAAAAGCAAGAATAAGCTGACACAGGGCATAGACGGCTTCCGGGGGCATCTTCCCATTTCCTCCCACACAGGACCAGCCACATAATTTGCGGCTCCCAGTGAGAAATGAAGACGGAGAGCCCCTCATCCAAAAAGTATTAAGAATGTCAATACGGCGACAGCAGAGCCCCTGGGTGCGGGGCCTGGGCGAGGCCCAGAGTCACACACCCAGGAGGCCGGCCCTGTCCCCAGCGTGACCTTCCCAGGCAGGGAGTGCTGTTACCTGTTTTTGGCCGGTGGGTGAACGGCGACGCGGGGCTGTCCGGTAGCTGGCACGGGGTCGCAGGGTGAGCCGTGGGGAGGCATGGGCTCGGCCTTTGCCACGTCCACCTCAAGAAACCACGCGGTCCCTCTGGGTAATTTTGCCTGGAATGGGGGCAGTCTGCCCAGGCCGGGGTGGGTCCAGCCGTCTCAGCAGACGCAATCTGCCAAGTCTGGGGATGTCTAGGGAATTAGTCAGATTTGGGGATTTCCAGGGAATTGCAAGAGGCGGCCTGGGAGAGCCGAAGGGACTCAGCAGCAGAGGTGGAGGCCCGGACTTGGGGGCAGTGTGGCTCCTGCGCTGTGTGACCCCCCAGAAAGTTATTTAACCTCTCTGTGCCTCCCTTTCCCCACCGGTAAAATGGGGATGGGTGTAATGAGCGTAGCTGCCTTCTAGGTTACTGAGTTGCAAACTATCAGCGCCTAGTATCTGGCCATTACGAGTATTTCCAGATGAACTTCTGGATCTTTCCTCAGAAAAGGCCACAGAGTCACCTAAGTGAGTGTTGAAGGAGTCGATCATCACGAGGAAGCCTGGGGCGGAGGGACTTTTTATAAGGCTCTGAACAGTGGGGATGGGGGCCCTGGAGAGCCCCCGCTCTATGGCTCGGGCTGCAGAAGGACTCCCTCTGAGGGCAGGGACATGCCCAGCGGGTCAGATGTGCCCCACGTCCCCACCCCCCAGGATGGGTACCAGGCTCACGGAAGGCCAAAGGTCTGTCTGGCTGGGGGTCAGAGAGCCTCCCCCAAGCCCTCCCTCTGTCCTGGTCCCACGCAGAAGCCCCCGCCCCAAACCTCCCCCAGGCATCTTGACGTCTGGAGGAAGTAGGACCACGAGGTAAAGGGCAGGACATCCAGTTAAAACTGAATTCGAGGTACGCGAAGAATCATATTTTAGTGTTTAAGTACATCCCGGGCAGCAGCTGGGATACATTTACACTGAAGAAGTTGTATCTGTTTATTTAAAATCCATATCTAGGGGCGCCTGGGGGGCTCAGTGGGTTAAGCCTCTGCCTTCAGCTCAGGTCATGATCTCGGGGTCCTGGGATTGAGCCCAGCATCGGGCTCTCTGCTCAGCGGGGACCCTGCTTCCTCCTCTCTCTCTGCCTGCCTCACTGCCTACTTGTAATCTCTGTCTGTCAAATAAATAAAATCTTACAAAAAAAAAAAAAAAACCCTCTGTAAAATCCATATCTAACTGGGAGTCCCGTGTTTTTCTTGGTGAGATCAGGCAACCCAGTGTGGGGAGACCACAGGCAGAAATGGGATCCCAGAGCCAGGCCGGTGCCTGTCTCTGAACCCCAGCACTGTCAGCCGTCAAAGAGCAGGGCCCTAAGAAGGAGTACAGAGAACACCGAGCGCACTCAGAGGGCAGAGAACTCCAGACCCCCCGGGAGTCAGGTTCCCTGTGAGCCTCCCTGTGGGTCGAGGAGGGGAGAGTCTTGGGCTCCCCCTCAGGTTCCCCGTCTGGGGAAGGACTGAGGAGACCCCTAACCTCAGCTTCCCTCCTGGGAAGGCCTGCAGGGCTTGGTCCATCCTGCCGTCCAGGAGACAGAGGTGGGAGGAGGGCTCACCAGGGAGGAGGAGCCTGGCCCCCTGCCGGTCCCGCCGAGACCCTCAGACCGGGGCAGGGGTGGTGGGGCAGGAGGGCCAGGCCCCAGTGAGGCCCTGCGGCTGGGGGTGGGGAATGAAGCTGCTTCCTGTTTCTCCATATTCTGGAAAGCCCCAGTGTTCCCCAGCAGTGGGAGTGCCTCCCTGCCCGCCTCCCGGCTCAGGATCCCTCACCGCTTCTCCTTTCTGTGCCCACTTCCCCTGCCCCCCTCCGCCCCAGCCCTGCGGCTCTGCTCCTGCCTCCCCTCTCCCCATCCCTCCTCCCATGCCCCTCTTCTTTCTCCCTCTCCAGCCCTTTCCATGGAGCAGAAGGGGAAACTGAGGGAGGGGCAGGAGCCATGTTTGTACCCTCCTGCTCCATCCCTGTGTCTGTCCCCATGTCCTTCCATCTGTCCTACCCACTATCTCTGCCTCCTGCTAGCCCAGCCGCCTTCCCCAGCTGAGCCCGCCCTGTCCAGCCACCTCCCTCTCGCCAGGTGCACCGGCCACCTGCCCCACGTGTCCTCAGGCAGCTCTGGCGGGCTGGCTCCAGGGTCCCCTGGCTCCCTTGTCTCCTTACTGCCCCGGCCCAAGCCCAGAATAGGCTCTCGCCCGCCCAACCAGGGCTGCCTCGAGCCGGAACACTTCCGGGAACAGCAAACCAGTCCAGTGGGTTTGAGATCTGCCCCAGACAGGATTTCCCACCTCTGCACTGGGGCTGGGACACCCTGGCTGCTGGGCTTCACGGTGATCTCCGAGCAAACACCCCCCGCCCCCTGAGGTTGTCAGGTTGCAGCACAGGCAGGAAAGACAAGGAGGATCCGCTGTCCACCCCCGGGGGGGATGGGCAGTCAGGGAGATGGCCCAGCACGCTCAGGGGTCCAGAGCAGCGAGGGCCATGAGAGTGGGACGGGGTGGGGGCGTAGTGGGCCGATGGGGAGCCTGCAAAGCTAGGGCAAGGCCTTCATCCCAGGGGCACTGGGAAGCCACTGAAGGTTATGGAGCAGCTCATCCAGGGTGGCCCGGGGTTCGCTTGTTGGGCCTCATCTCCAGCCCTGAGGACACTGAGCTGCTGCCCCAAAGCCAAAGGAGCCAGACTTTGAATTCCTTTCTGTCGAGGGCCTGTGGTGAGCCAGGGTTGAGCTGGAGAAGAGTTGGGGTAGGGGGTGGGTGAGGGCCCTCAAATGCCCCTCCCCCAGGACTCACCTACAGCCCCAAGTCACAGGGGACTTGGCTTGGCATTCTCCGGGGAGCCAAGAGGGCACGGGGAGCACCAGCAGAGATGCAGCGGGGGCTGGGCAGGGGAGGGGCTGCAGGTGCTACTGGGAGGGAAGTATTGGGGGGCTACAGGCAGGCAGGGGGTCGGTGGCGGATGGGGGGGGTGCGACGGCCAGGGGGACCGTGGCACTTCTGGGAAGCAGAAAGCGGGACAGGCCCCCTGAGGCTCCCAGGCCACGGCAGAGATACCAGGACACCCTGCCCGGTGAGGGTCTGAGCCGCTAGATGAAACCCCCACCCTTGCCCCCACCCTGGCCGTCATGTCATCCCCGCCGAGCAGCTGGTCCTGGGCACTGATGTCCCCTGCGCTGGGACTTCCAGAACCTTCACCTTGGATCTGCCCTGCCCTGAAGGGAAACTCCAGGGCTGGGCTGACTCACATGCAGGTCCAACAGGCACCACAGGGGCCAGACTCCTGAGGGACAAGGCATGTCGGGGGCATTTGGAGAACTTCGTGGGACCCCAGCACCCGCCATCTCCAGCAGGCTTAGGATGGAGCCAGAATCCCCAGCCCTAAGTCAGACGCGCCCTCCGAGTCTGCAGGGCAATCTGGGTTTAACAGGCGAGAATGTGCCGGCTTCAGGGGCGGCACCTGGGCTGGTCTGGGCTCTTCCGCTTCTGCGGGTCACTTTGCGTCCTGCGGGCTGGGGGAGTTCTAGCTATAGGACCCCAGAGTTCAGACTGCCCTGGTTCAAATCTTGGTCTGCTGCCCAGTGGCTGTGTGACCCCAGGCAAGTTATTGAACTTCTCTGTTCCTCAGTTTCCCCATCTACGAAATGGGGATAATCATAGTACACCCCCCCCAAGGGAGAGTTTTTGTGAGAATTTGGGGAGAGACCCTTCAGCAGGGCATGGGGTATGGTGAGCACTTTACAGCAACAACGTTTAAAGAAAGCAAAACACTTCATGGAGGCACGGTTCCCAAGAGCCAAGAAGGGCAAACAGGTAAAGGGACACACATGCTGTCCCCCACATGTGGGAGTGTCCCCCGGCCGCGAGCAGGAGCGAGGCGTCCCCATGCACTGCCCCAGGGACGGACCCAGAGCCCATGATGCGCAGGGAGGGGACCAGACACAGGAGACCACACAGGGTGTGAGTCCACGCGTGTGACACGTCCCGACCAGGCTCCTCCACGGACAGGAAGGGGGCTCGTGGGGGCCGGGGGCTGGGGAGGAGGGGGTGACTGCGATGGGGACTTGATGTTTCAGGGATGACGAAATATTCTGAAACCAGGGAGGTAGTGGCGTGGGGCTCTGTGCATGCCCTCAGTGTGGCTGAACAGTGTGGCTTAAAATGCTGGATTTTAGGGCGCCTGGGGGACTCAGTTGCTAAGCATCTGCCTTCAGCTCAGGTCATGATTCTGGGGTCTTGGGATCGAGCCCCACATTGGGCTCCCTGCTCAGCGGGAAGCCTGCTTCTCCCTCTGGCTCTCCCCTACTTGTGTTCCCTCTCTCACTGTGTCTCTGTCTGTTAAATAAATAGATAAAATCTTTTAAAAAAAAAAATATATATATACACATCTTAAAATGCCAGACTTTATGTGAATTTCACCAAAAGAAAAAGAAGACGACAATTGAGAGACGCCCGGCCGGCTGAGTCCACAGAGCGTGTGACTTTTGATCTCAGGGTCATGAGTCCCAGCCCCTCTTGGGTGTAGAGTTTACTTAAAGAACAACAACCACCTCTTGAAAACAGAAAGACCATCGCCACCGACAGTGGGATGACAGATGTCACAGCAGAGGCGGCCTGTACCCTGGAGTCACGGATCCGCTGGTGGGTCCGGTCCCTGGCTCAGACGGGCAAGCCCCATGCTCACACAGTTCCGTGGCCACTGACGCGTCGGCTGTGTGGACAGCAGGGGCCCGAGAGGACCAGATGAGAAGGGCCCCTCACCTCTGCGGTCTTCCTCCAAAACCCATGTCCCCGGTCTCACCCAGAGAATCACACTGCACAAACCCCAATCACGGGAAGATTTATGAAATTCCCAACGTCAACACGGTCCAGTCCTCAAAATCAAGGGGAGTCTGGTAAACTGTCACTTCCCAGAGGGGCCTAAGGAGACACGACAGCTGAGCGCCTTGTGGGATCCCAGTGGGGTCCTGGGGCAGAAAAGGAACACTGGGGAGAACTACAGAAATCTTAAATCGAGATCAGTCCCTAGCATATGGATGACAAGTGTCCCACGCTAAGGGGAGAGGTTCTCAGCATGGGGAAGGGTGCCGGGTACGCAGGAGCCCCCCACAGTACCTTGTCCGCTTGCCCATAGATCTAAAACTAGGCCGATAACTACATAAAGCATGGGCCTGGCGCCTGCCCCTCCCCCTGCCGTCGCCCCTGCCCCGGGCGCTCTGCCCCAGCTGTCCGCACGTCCAGGTCTAAAACCCCCGGCAGGAGTCTTCTCTCCCAGCTCTCCGTTAGAATCTTTTGGTTGCAAGTGACAGAAACTGCAACTGAAACGTCTTTTTGTGTGTGTGCGTGTGTGGATGGGAATTTTTTTGCTCATGGGACTGAAAGGTCCAGGGATAGCTCTAACTCAGGGTTCTCCCCGTTGGCACGGCTGACATTTGGGGCCAAATGGTTCTTTGCATCGAGCAACTGTCCTCAGTGCTGGGGTGGGGGGAGCTGGGCAGCGTTCCTGGCCCACACTCCCTCCATGCCATGAACCCCCCCCTACCATGTGACAAGCACAGGTGTCCCCTAGGGGGGGCAGAGTCACCCCCCCCATGAAACCCATTGATCCAACTGCTTTCAGGCTTGGCTAGATCCAGCCTTCAAAGAACGTCACCAAGATCCCTCTGTCTAGCACCGCTCAGTCCTTCTCGTGGGCCACTGGAGAGCAGCCCGAAGCCTGAGCAAGACTGCGTAGCTGCCTGGAGAGGTCTGCAGGCCAAGTCTAGCCTGTCACCCTTCCTTGTAAGCTCTGCATGACATTGGAACAGACTTTCACGTGGTTCTTTTTGTAAGATTTTGACAGAGAGAGCACAAGCACAAGCAGGGTGAGAGCGGGAGAGGGAGAAGCAGGCTCCCTGCTGAGCAGAGACCCCAATGCGGGGCTCGATCCCAGGACCCTGAGATCATGACCTGAGCCGAAGGCAGAGGCTTAACCCACGGAGCCCCTCAGGCGCCCCAAAACCCTATTTCCAAACATTCACAGACTCTGGGAATTTGGGCAGGAACATCTCTTTCAGGGACCACCTTTCAACCCAAAAAACCTTAAACATAAAAATATGAGGGGCCGTAGCAGGACATTTTTCTCCTGAATCCTTCAGGAGGTACATTCTGTCTGGGAAAGCCAGAGGGACCCGGCTTACAGGGAAGCTGTGTGACTCCAGGAATCCCTGCTCTGTCCGTGACAAGTGTGTGACAAGGTCCAACAAGGGGGGGCAGGGAACATGGCAATGACCCAGAATGCTCCTGCCCTGAGGGGTCCCGAGTGGTCCGGAGCATTCCATTCCCACCCAGAGACACACACTCTCTCCAACCCCCCCACGCACAGGCACTCATGGCCGCGCGCCCTTCCCCCTCGCACCCCCCCAAGGCGGGGAGACTCGGCTGTGATCCCTGCCTGCCCCCTGGCGGCCGCAGAGGACCCCACACACCCTGCCCCTCCCAGCCACATCCCAACCTGGAACCCTGGCTGCATTCCCAGTGGGGACCAACCTCCCTTTGGAAGGACTCCGCGGGCTCCCGGGGCCCCTTCTCTGTGGGCATGGGGCTGAGCGGGGTCCATGCAGGGGGCACAGGCCTGGGGTCAAGAACCCCACATGGAAGAGACACACTGGGCAGAAGGAAATCCCGGATGGAGCGGCCAGCCAGAAGACTGGTCAGAAAGGCCATCGGCTTCCTCTGTCCTTGGTTTGGGGAGGGGGTAAAGGGAGTCTTGGCGTCAGAGCTGGGGGCCGTGAGAGGGTCGGGGGGGGCGGGTAAGGGGTTCAGCTGGGCACAAGTGTCTATGTGTATGGGGTCATGGGGCGGGCAGGAGAAAAGAGAGGTGGGGGGGACAGAGTGTGGGGAGGAGATGAGGGCTGAGGGCAGAGGCCAGGCCTAAGCCCTGGAGGGGCTGGTGGGCCCCCACCTGTCACTTGAGGCTACCCTTTATAACCTCGAGCCCTTGCCAGTAAGCTGGGGCCGCTGTCTGTACCCTGGAGCCCCCCATTGATAATCTGAGGCTGGCTACCTATAATGGGGTCCCCCACCTGTAACTGAGGGTCTGTGCCTGCAACCTAGGGCTCCCACCTACAAGCTGAGGTCCCCTGTAACCTGGGGCCCTTTATCTGTGACACAGGGGCTGCAACCTGGACCCCTCTATAACTGGGGCCCCCCACAACCTAGAGTTCGCATGTATAACCTGTGGTCCCCCACTGTAAATGCCCCCCCACCCCCCCCATCCCCTGCAGTCCCAGCCCCACCATGGCCTGGGCAGGTGCCCTCCTCTCCACAAGCCTCAGTTCACCGTGAGAGAACATTCCAAGACTCCAAAAGCAACCCCGTCCCCATCAGCTGTCACTCCCCAGCCCCTCCCCCAGCCCCGCCCTGTGAGCCCTCCAGTCCATGGAGGAGCCTGTTCCTCGCGGCCGAGGGACACTCCTGCGCGTGGGGACCCACTGTGTGTATCTGTTCACCTGTGGGTGGGCATTTGTCTTTCCCCACTTCTGGCTCTTGTGAATCGTGCTGTTGGGAAGGCGCAGTGCAGGACTCTCTGTGTAGACTGCGGGTTCATGCCCGGGACTGGCCGGGCCACGTGGAAACACTGTATTTAACCTTTTGGCTTTTTTTCCAAAGTGGCCACACCATTTGTACCAGATTTCCAGTTTCTCCGCGTCCTCGTCCACACTGACTACTGTCCGTCGTTTTTGTCACAGCCATGCCAGTGGGTGTGAAGTGGTTCATCGTAATGACGTATTTCCTTTCATCCGCCACGTCCAAGACTGTCATTTCATTGTGCAATCAATGTAAATTATTAACAAGATACTGTATACCTTTATATCTTTTCACGCAAAGCCTTGGAAATTGTGTGTGGTCACACAGAACATCTCAGTTTGGACAACCATGTTACGAGAGCTTAATGGACACACGTGGCCAACAATACAGTCACGTACGGCACAGCTCTCAGTGCCGAGGACACAGGAGTGACCAAAACAGATCCAGCCCTGGTCCCAGGGAGCTCCCAGTCTAGTGTCCGAGATGGAAGAAAAATCGATAAAGAAGTACATGAGACAATTTCTCGTGGTGACAAGTTTGGAAAAGGAAATCAGACTGATGGCGGCTGATCTCTAGGGAACGACCCAGGGGGCTTCTGAGCCGGCGTGGTGCCTTCAATGACTCTTTCTACAATGGTCATCAAACATGTCCTGAGCCCCTTCCGCGGTGTCGGTCCGTCAGGAGAGGAGAGTAGGTTCTGTGAAGGAATAGGACGCCTGAAGACACCGAGATGTCAAGAATCTGGAGTGTAAACAGGCAGCTAGCGCAACCGAAGATACCAAAGGGATTTCAGTCAGGCAAAAGCCCCTCCTGTTCTGTTTCATGGGTGAGACGGTCTAGAAACGATGATACCTCTTCTGAAATGTTTGGTGAAAATTTGCCACTGAAAGGTCTAGGCCTTCATCGTCTTTGTCGAAAAATTTTCTCTCTGTTACGGAGCTGTGCTGATTATGTTTCCCCGCAGGTGAGTTTTCATTTCGGTGTCTTTCGAAGCTGGGTGCCATTTACGGCCCTAGAGTGGAATCTATGGGTGTAGATTGTTTCTAGCACGTGATCCTTTTTAATAGCTCTGGGGTCTGTAGTGACCGCCTTTCTTTCATTCCTGGCGTTGGTCATCTTTCTTTCTCCGTCAACCTGCTTAGAGCTTTGTCCTTTTTTCAAGATCACTTCAAAGAACATCTTTGGGTTTCACGGATTTTCCTGGTTCTTTTCCTATTTTACTCTTGGCTTTTGTTCCCATCCTCAGATCTCCTTCTCAACAGGAGTTTGGGGGCTGCGGGTCCCGCTGGAGTGGCCTTCCCGCCCCTGCGAGCTACACCAATCGCCCCCTCCGGGTCATTTGGGAATGCGATGGAACTCCTGGGGGCACACTCAAGGCCTCACACGCTGCTGGGGAGCTCACAAGTCTTGGGCTCAGAACCCTGCCTGGAGCTGATGGTGTCAGCTCCCAAAGCGCCCACTTTGGGGCCGTAGCCGACCAGAAGCTTCTCCCAGGACCAGCAGTTTGCTGCGGCGAAATAATGGCCCTGACGGTCGCGTGCTCCAGAGCAGAAAGAGAGGAACCGAGGGCAAATCTCGTGCACCCCGCGGACCCGAGCCAGAGCGCCTGCGGGCGCCGGGACAGCTGCCCTGCGGGCTCTGGCCCCGGAGCCTCCGCCGAGGCCTGTGGCTTGCAACCGGCCACTCTGCGCCACTTCTTTCTTTATCTCTGAGGTCATCTCCGTGCCCAGCGCGCGGGCCGATCGGGCTCCGACCGGACATCCAGACTAGGGCTCCACGGCCTGGCCGGGGCCCCTGGCTTGCGGCTCTTTCCTGACCCTTGACCTGGCCTAGAAGGGACGCCTGGGCTCAGCGGCCCCAGCAGGCGCCCCCGGGGTCCCCGAGCCAAGGCTCCCGGCCCTCGAGGGCTCTGCCCGCCCCGCAGCCGTTCCCCGGTGGCCGTTGTCGCTCACAACCTCCGACCCCAACCCCGAGCCTCTCGGAGGTCAACACCGCGGGCTCGTCTCCCCGCGCCCGCTTCCCGCCAACCCCTTCCCCCCGCCCCGTGACGGGCGCCTCCGCGGGCCAATGAGCCGAGCTGGAGCCACCCCTGGGGCGGGGCCGAGAGTGAACCAATGCCCCGCTTGGGCGCCCGCCGGGGTCCAAACGGCCCAATCGGCATTGGCGGCGGGGCGGGCTGCGAGGGCGGGGCCTTCCAGGTCAGCCAACGGGCGGGCACGTCGGCGGCGGGGGGGGGCGGGTCCCGCGGCGGGCGTGCGGCGGCGCGGCGGCGCAGGGCGGGGGCGGGAGGTAAACAAGATGGCGGCGGCGTGTCGGGCGCGGAAGGGGGAGGCGGCCCGGGGTGTCCGCGACTGAGGCGGGGCGCGGGAGGCAGCGGCGGCGGGCGCCGGCCGGCTCCGCGCCGCCTTGCATGGGCTGGGCCTCCGCGCCGCCCCGCCTGCTCCACACGTGCGGCGGCTGCGGCGGGGGCGCGCGCCGTCCGGGCCCCGGCGGCCTCGGGAACCCCCGGCCCGGGCCTTCTTCCTGCGCCGCCCCGGCCGCCCGGCGCCCTGCGGGGCCCCGCGGCCCGCGGCCCGAGGCCCGCGGCCCGCGGCGTTCGCGGCCGAGAGCGAGCGCGGGCTGCCGTTTGGGGCGGGGGGCGGCCGCTGCGGGGTCCCAGGCCGGTGTGGGGGCGCCGCGGCCGCGGCCGGCTCCGACGGAAGTTGCTCCCCGCGGCGGGAGGGCCCCGGGCAGCCCCCCGGCCCCCCGACGCGCCGCCGGGGCTGGCGGGGGCGGACGTCGGTGCCCGCCGCGCGGCCGGATAGGCGCCTGCCGCGGCCTCGGGCCCCCGGGACGGCGGGCCCCGCCGGGAGCCGCCCCCGGCAGCGCGCCCGGCGCCCGGCGAAGCTCGGCGGCGCGGCCCGGGGCCCGGTGTGGTCGCGCGCCGCGGCCCGCAGGTAATGCCCGGCCCGGGGAAGACTCGTTCTGGCCGCCGCGCCGTGCGCCCCCGGAGGATGACCTAGCGCGCGGGAGCCCCAGCGGCCTGCGGACGGCCCCGGCGGACGCGCCGGCCCGACCCGACGCTGCGAGGCGGGCGGGCACCCAGACTTGTGACGCTCCGCGCCCTCGGGGGCCGGGGCTCCGGGCCAGGCGCGCCCCCTGAACTCGCGACGAGTACAATCGTTTCTTCCCGAAGAAGGGTTTTTTGCTTTTTTCTTCTTTTTCTTTTTTCTTTTGAGTTTTTGTTGACTTTCGGTTTTGTTTTTTTGTTTCGTTTTTGTTTGGGGGTGTTTTTCTTGAGAAGGGAATTGTAGGGAGACAAAAGGAAGACCCGCGCGCGCCAGGGGCGGTCGATAAGGGAGATAAGGGCCGCCGGCGGGAGTCGGAGGGCCGGGTCCAGAATGGATGTGGCCGACCCGCCGCAGCTGGGCATGTTTACGGAGGGGGAGCTGATGTCCGTGGGGATGGACACGTTCATCCACCGCATCGACTCCACGGAGGTCATCTACCAGCCGCGGCGCAAGCGGGCCAAGCTCATCGGCAAGTACTTGATGGGAGACCTCCTGGGGGAGGGGTCGTACGGCAAGGTGAAGGAGGTGCTGGACTCGGAGACGCTGTGCCGGAGGGCCGTCAAGATCCTCAAGAAGAAGAAGTTGCGGAGGATCCCCAACGGGGAGGCGAACGTCAAGAAGTAAGTGCGGGTTTCTTGGGTCAGTGTGTGGCCAGCAGGGGCGTTCCTCTTCCTTCCTTCCTTCCTTCCTTCCCCCTTTCCTTAGAGCTTGGAGGTGACCAGCCCGCTCCCGGGTGGTGCTTGCCAGGGCAAGTGTTGTTGGAAATGCTGAAGGACTCCGAGAGAGGCGGGCCAACTCGCTGCACCCGGGTGTCCCCTTCCTTCAGTTGGGGGGGGTGTGCCCCATCCCCCTTCACCCCCGCAGCTGTGCCCAGTGGAACCAGCCAGTGTTCCTTTGGCCCTGGGAATCTGTGTTCCTGAGCGGCCTGGGCCGCCACCAGCAGGCTTTCCGCACAGTGGGCAGCTGTTACCAGGGCCCTCGAAATGCGATTTGTTTACCCTGTTGGAGGGGAGCCCCGCGGCTGCCAAAAATAATTGTTTGCACTGGCCTTTCGGTCAGCAAGAGGTAACCTAGCCTTTTCTCTCTCACTTGGGATGTGATACTGGATACATCCATGGCTGCAGGCCCAGGTGGCTTGTCCCCCTGGGAGAGGGATCAACTTGTGCCCTGGCCAACTTTTTACCCAAACTTCTTCAGGCGCGGGCCAGCTCGAGGCACCACACAGGTGTCCGCGTCCGCCTGCAGCAGTCTTCCCAGCCCCGCGGACGGTGGGAGCCCTGTCTCCATCACTCTCGCTGCTTTCCGGAGGGGGCGCCCCTGCTTATGGCTGCCACCCACTGGGACCCCACCCTGCCTGGGCTCATGCTCCTCCCAGCCTCCAGTTTCCAAGAAGGGGTTTATCTAACGGGCCAGGCTGCGGGCGCAGGACTGAGGCAGGACTGAGGGACGACCTTGGACGTCCTGTTGCTGGCCCTCCCTCCAGCCCCATCCTGGAAAGTGCTGCTCCCCTGTCCGCTTTCACCTCCCTCCTTCCTGTCCAACCTACACTCACGCATAAGCTCAGCTCTGTTCACTTGTTCTGGGCCGGCTCGGGTCTGGGCGTGGCGACATTGTGGATGGGAAGGAGAACCGAAGCTGGGCCCGCTCTGGTGTTGGTGCCGAGCCAGTCAGAGCAGTCGTCTGCCAGTGCGGTCCAAAGGCGGATGGGCGGTATGTTGAGGCCTCTTAACGATTTTCGTGCCCCAGCCTGTGGACGCGAAGCAGGGATGGCCCGGTGCCCTAGGGCCCATCTCTTACCTGTGAGGTGGTACCGGGCAGGGGCCCCGATGTACTCACCCCCCGGTTCAGAGATCCATTCCCCGCCAGCTGCTGGCTTGGAAGTCAGAAGCTTCTGGGGGCTGTGGGTTGGGGGGGGGCTGTGAGCACCTGCATCCTGGCTTCCTGAGTCATGCCTCTGGAAACAGAGCCCTCTCCCAGTCTCCGGGTCCATCTTTGTCCCCCTGGCCCCTCTCAGGTCCCATCCCTGAGAACGCCCGGGCAGCAGGCTGCTGGTCTCTTCTGCGTGGTTGAACTCTGCTGGTTGGAGGCAGTGCGGGTCCGTGCAGGCGGTCTGGCTGGCCGCATTGCTCTGTGCTGCTCTGGGCCCCAGGCCCCAGCCTCTGGGGAGCAGCACCCCAAGGTTCCTGGAGTCCCTGAGTCCCGTTCAAGGGCCCGGGCTGGGTTCCAGCACCAACTGATGTGCGCTCAGAGGCACGCAAGCCCACCTTGCTGGCTGTCCTGGGGCACTGGGTAGCCCAGAGTTGAGCGGGTCCCGGATATCTCTGGACGCCCGCTGCGGGGGGCAGGTGCCTCCTGCGAGGGCGCTCGTCGTGGGACGAGGTGTGTGTTTGACAAGGTCAAGTTAGAGGACTGGTGGCTACCTCCAGGAATTCTCTTGCTCCATGGGAGACACATGCCCAGAGGCCGACCAGAGGGTCGGTGAGCACTGGTGTCCCAGTCTCAGCCTTCCTGAGCACTCAGCCAGGGCCCCAGGAGCTTGTGGAGACTGGGTGTGCAATGTTGGGGCTGCAAGGAGCTCGGTCCCGCAGTGTCCATCGGAAAAACCTGAGGGGAAACGGAGGCCCAGGAGGCAGAGTGGGGGGGTCCCCGGCTGGCTCGGCAGTGAGCATAAGGTGTCCCAGCTGCAGGAGGCTGGGCCCGTTTCATCAGCGCAGGGTCTGGCTCTCATAGGAAAGAAAGGGGTGTCCTTGCAAGGGGAGGTCTGGGCTCCCGGGACAGCCTTGCTGCCAGCCAGCTGCAGGGAAAAAGGGCTCTTTTGTCTCCGAGAGGCTTAATAAACTCCAGTAGCTTTTCTCCAAGTGAAGTGTCCGGAACCTTCCAGACAAGTGTCAGGAGTCCCGACTTGGATCAGAAGCTTTCTTTGTAAAGAGTGACGTCTGTGACCAAAGTGGGGGCTGCCTGGGGCACCCCCTCAGTGTGGTTTCCTCTCTGGGACTGCCGAGGGCCTCTGCTAGCCCCCTCTGCCCTTCACGCCTCTTAAAACTAGTAGGTTCTCATTACAGAGCTAAACCGTTTCAGAAAGCTTCAAGTGGAAGAAAAAAAAAGGAATCATTCACGATCTCAGAACTGACCCATCTTGCCAGGTTTCCTCCAGTCTTTTTTGGTTGTTTTTTAAATCTGTCCAAGCACTTTTCGTATATTCCTATTTCTTTTTATTAAAAGATTTTATGTATTTATTTGACAGACGGAGATCACAAGCAGGTAGAGAGGCGGTGGGGGGGGGAAGCACACTCCCTGCGGAGCAGAGAGCCCGATGCGGGGCTCGATCCCAGCACCCTGGGACCATGACCTGAGCCGAAGGCAGAGGCTTAACCCCCTGAGCCACCCAGGCGCCCTTCCCTATCATTTTTATTATTATATATTTATTCTTCATTGTTTTTAGAAAGTCGTTCGTACCTGTTTTTCTGAGAGGCCGTAGAATCACATGCACTGGCTCCGTGAATGTTGGGAAGAGGACGTGAGTGGGGTCTCCCTCTCTCTGGGGTCAGCGAGGGTGACCCGTGGCTGTGGGTCCTGCCAGCGGGCTTTCATGCAGGGAGAGGCACCCGGGCTGGCGCCGGTCGGGGGACAGGTGGTGGTGGCTTCAGCTGTGCAGGCCGCCTACCGAGTGTCTGTGCGGGAGGGTGGCTGTGGCCGCAGGTGCGGGCCGGACCCTGGACGCCTGGACGCCGCGGCTCGCTCCGCAGAGTGCCCTGCATCCCAAGACGCTCTCTGGGGCTTTATCTTCCCTCGACTGTTTTGGGGGTAGAAATCGCTTGCTGCTCCCTGTAGAATGGGCACAGGGGCCGTCACCGTTGGCCATCAGGCCACGGTCCTTGGAGCCCTGTCCTTTTGCCTGAGCTAGGCTGCTTTTCTCAGGTCAGGCGTCCTGGTGGCCTTGGTGGCGGCGGGGCTCTGTCGCGGGCTCTGACCCACCCTGTGCTGGTGGCTCTGTCTGCGGTGGAGGTGGGTTACTTTGTGTCACGGTCCCATAAGAAGTGCAGGGGTGTTTGAAGGGCATGTCCCCACAAGTGGAGGTTTGGGTCGGAGCTTGTGCATGTTTGAGGAGCTACGTCCAGACTGCTGGTCCTCCCCCAGCCTCCCTAGCCAGTCTCGTCCAGCGGCTTCTGCATCCTGAGTCACCCCCAGGAGCACCTGGTCCTCCCAGTCCCTGGCAGATGGACGGCAGCTCTGAGCAGGTGCCAGTGGCCGGGCGGGGGCCTCCGTGAGGCCAGGACTGTCTTGTGGTGATTGGCAGATAGCTGGGTCTGGGTAGTGAGCGGGTGGAATTTTAGTATGTCCCGGCTCAGAGCTCTGGACTTTGCCGGCTCTTGTTCCTGTCCCAAGTGGCGTGTGTGGCATGAGTCCCTCCCCCGCCCCATATTGGGAAGGGTTCCACTGTGAGCCCGGGCTGGCTGGCCAGTCGCCAGAGGTGGCAGCAGGAGGGCCAGGCTGCTCACCCCTGTTGAAGGTCCTGGTGGCCTCCTTGATGTCTGGTCTTTCGGGGCGGGGGGTCTTGATTCTGAAATGCAGAGACCCCCAGCCAGCCTGGGCTCTGGGGGCCGGAGGGACGTGTGCCAGTCCTGGGAGCGTGTGGAACGCTGCCAGAGCTGCCCTTTATCCCAGAGCCACCACGTGGCCGAGCTCTGGTTTATGTTCGCGACAGCCTTGCCAGTGCGTGACCCGCGTACCCAGACTCTCAGCATTGAGGCACGTTTCAGTGCTGCGCACCCGCCTGTGAGACTCGACACTGCGTCAGGTCCCCAGCAGGCAGCCCTGTCCTGTCAGCCGTCTCGCCCTCCCCGGCCCCTGCAAGGCCCTTCCCGGCCTCGGAGGAGCCTGGTCTGGGCGTGTCACCGCGTGGACTCACACCTGGCGGGGCCTCCTGTGTCTGCTTCCCTCCCCTGACGTCGCAGTCTCGGTCCATCCCCAGGGCCCCGCATGGGGGCTCCTCACTCCTGCCGGGGCCAGGGACACTCCCACATGTGGGGACGCGTCCTGTTGTGCATCCAGCCCCACGGGTCTTTGCGCTGATTCCACTTGATGCCTTTTATGATTTGTGCTGCTGGGGACGTGCGGGCACGTGTCTGCATTGAGTTCTGCTTCTAGCAATTTCCCTTGCTTTCATCTCCCTGGACTCTGGGGTCTCTGGTCATACATTTAGAAGCATCAGCAAAGGGGCTGGGAGGTGAGGGGGCGTCTTGCTCAGTGTCCCTTTGGCAGGGCCACTGGCCCCTGGCCCGCCCCTTGGGCACGCAGCAGACCCGTCTCTGTCTGGAGGGAAGTGACAGGGGTTCGCTGGGTGGCCCCGTCTCATTCTGGGTGTGTGGAGCGGATGCTTCCCAAGGCAGTGGCCGTGGGCCTGTCCCCACCCCTGTGTGTTGTGTTCGGGGCTGGCCTGCCCTTGGAGGCAGCTGCTTGGTGCTTCTCCGAGTTTGAATGGCTTCCTGAACCTCGTTCAGTTTTTCTTCTGCTTAATCGACAGTGAACTGATAAGCTGCCCACTTGGGTCAGGCGGCAGTCCCGGGGAAGGTTCCGGGCGGGGGCGGGGAGGTGAGGGAGCATAGCGCGGAGCCCCGGAGTGGGGGGGGCACGGGCGGGAGGCACCGCCTCCTGTGCCTTCACTTCACCCTGGCCAAGCTGCCCACTTTGCCTTTTTCTTTATGCGTCATTTCTTCTTGGCCTCGGACCGGAGCTGTCACTTGTAGGGGATGCTGGGAATAGAGGCGCTGGCCCTCAGTGTGCCCGGAGGCGGCTGGGCGCGTGGCTGGGCGCACCCCTTCCCGCGGGGTCTCCAGGGAAGCTCCGCGCCCGTGGCTCCCACGGCCCCTTCTATGGGGTTGGCCGTCGTGTCCGCTCGCTCCCGGCCTGGCGAAGGGGGCTGGCGTGATCCCGGTGAGCCCACGAGCGGGGCAGCCCCCGTGGTGGCCAGCCTGGCCTTTTCTGTTCCTGTGAAGAGCGCGCTTTACGGGCATCGGAGTAGGAGTGGAGAGCGGTTTCCTCGCAGGGGAGAGGGCGCTGCCCTCTGCTTTGCGGAGTGCCGTGAGCTTGTTCCAGAAGACGGACACTGATATGGCGGTGGTTCCCCCTGGCGGCCGTGGGCGAGGGGGAGGCTCTGTCTGGGCTGGCTGGAGCCAGAAGAGAATGCGGAGCGGTGGGCTCGCCCTCTTACTAGGAAGGAGCTGGCATACGCGGTGCTGGGGCCGCGGTGCCCTTCTGCTGCCCCGCCGTGCAGGAGCTTGGCGGTGCGGTCGCGGGCGCCGTCAGCGGAGGCCAGGGGCGCTCAGCGGCAGACTCTCCAGCCCCGCTTCCTCGGCACCTGCCCCCATAGGTGGCTGCCGCTCGGCTGCATAGAGGAAAGGCCTCTTTGTCCCAGCACAGGTGTTTTTAGTTTTATTTTTGTGATCTTTATGTTACTTATTTTTCAAGTACGCGCCACGCCAGCGTGGGCCTGAACGCCGCGCGCAGAGAGGGAGGGTCCCACGCTGCCCAGACCGAGCGGGCTGGCGCCGTCCGCTCATGGGCTTAGTCTGTGTCATACGCACCCACGGGCATCTCTCCGGATGGAGAGGAGAAGCGTCCCGAGGGAGTCTCTGCACTGGGGAGGCTGGTGTGGACGGCTCGAGGAAGCCCCTGCCTCCCCAGGCTGCGTCCGCTGACCGGAGCTGCCCCAGTGTGTCGCGGAATCTCATTCTAGTGCCGGGGTCCGCCCTGACGGTTCCCAGTCTCGTGTGCAGTCCTAGGAAGCTGGAGCTTGGAGGAGCTGGGGCCTTTCTCCGTGGCTGACCCCTCCGTCCCCACTGGCCCCTCAGGGCTTGCTAACTGGCTTGCGTCCTTTATGGATGCCCCTCTCGTCTGGGGCGGTGTCATTCCCGGGCCTCTGCTGCCTCCACCCTGGCCGCAGACCCTGGACAGGCGCCCCCGCGGCTGCCTCCCAGGCCTGGCTGCTGACCAGGTGGTTCGGGGGTGTCGGTCTCCCTGGGTGGACAGCAGGTTCCGGACGGTGGCCTCTGAGAGGAGCTGCTCTGCATGCACACCAGGTGCACTCAGGCCAGGCGGCACGTGGCAGTGACCCTGAAGCCCGCAGGCTGGGGGTGCTGATGGGGCACCACGCCGCGGAAGTGGGTGTTGCTGCCACCATACATTGGTCAGATGGAAACAGAGTGTTTGTGAGCCCCGGGTGCAGGGCGTGAGAGTCAGGGCGACGGGATGGGTTGGGTCAGGGCAGGGTGGGGAGGGGTGGGGGAGGAAGGTGGCTCCTGGCTTCCAGGGACCCCCTGCACTGGCTCCAGGGCTCGAGGGTCAGAGCCAAGCCGTCAGGGACCTTCTGGGTCCCTTACAGCAGAGCTTTCACCTGACGCTGTCCTGCTCCCGAGGACAGTGGGTGGTGTCTGGAGACGTCTGTGGTCGGCAGGACTGGGGTGCTCCTGCCACCGAGGGGGTGGGGGCCAGGCACGCTGCTGACCACCCCCCACACAGTGCCTGGACACTCCCACAGAGAGTGACCTGCCCAGAATGTCAGCAGGGCCAAGGGGGACAAACCCTGCATTAATTATTTGGAAAAAAGATTGAGTCTGGTCCCTGCTCAGGCTGGACACGAGAGTAAATCCCCCGGGGTCAGAGGGTACAAACCAGGGTGACCCCAGCGTCTGTGAGTCACCCCCACTCAGCGCGTGTCGTGAAGTGTGTGCAGTGTCCCAGGACCTCAGGAGGCCGATGGTTAGGGCACCGTCTAAGAACCCGGGAAAACCAGGGTAGAACTCTTGTCTCACCTGGAACGCTCTGGTGGGGGTGGGCACAGGCTTCTGTCGGTGAGTTTGGGGGAAAGTGGCCACGAGGCTGTGCTCCATTCTGCGTGTTGATGGCCTCCTGGGCTCTCGGCCTGGGGTCTCCCGTCTGGGGTGGGCGCCGTGCACGGATGCCCTTTCTGGGGTCCCGGCGGCTCTGTGGCAGTGGCTGCTGGGTGTTTGCGGGCTTCAGGGCCCTACAGAGGGCCTGCACCCTGGGTGCGGGGCACAGGATTCATGCACTGCGTGGGGGGAGGCTGTCAGCAAGGGCCTCCTGGAAGAGGCAGCCTTCTCCCCGAGCCTGGACAGCGGGATGGATGGGACCCGAGTCTCTGAGGAGCTGTTCTTAGGTCCCAGGCTAGGGCAGCCAGGTGAGGACTTTTAAAAGAACGTCACTGAGATGTAGCTCACAGTCATACAGTTTGGCAGTACTTAGTGTATTCCTATGGATCGCCTTTGTCGTACTTCAGAATATGCCATCTCCCCAGAGGCAACCCTTTCCCCATCAGCGGTCACTCCCCACTCCCACCCCAACCCCCGTGGAGTTGTCCGTGGAGGAGCCTGGTCGGGACGTGTCACCCCGTGTGGACTCCCGTGTCTGGTTCCCTCTGTGCACGTCGTGGGCTCGGGTCCGTCCCGCGGTGGCGCATGGGGGCCTCGTTCCTGCTCGTGGCCAAAGGACACTCCTGTGTGTGGTGGACACACTATGTTTGTTCCTCCACCTGGTGATGAGCCCTGGTGCTGTTCCCACCTCGGGTCGCTGTGGCTCGTGCTGCCACGAACGTGCTCACAGGGATTTCCGCGTGGACGTGCTCCGGTTACCGTGGGCATACCTGCACGGGGATGCCGACTTGGCTGGTTGCTCAACCGTACCCTCCCCCAACGCCTGCCCAGAGCCTGGACAGGTGCAGCACCATCTGCAGAGCAGACGGCGCTGGCACAGGCCCATGGGTGAGGCCGGCGCCAGGCGGATGTCTGTGCCTTGGTGTCCCTTCTGGTGGGGCCGGTGCAGCTGCTTTCTCCCCATGCCAGGACTGGAGCAGCGGAGGTCTCCGGGGCTCTCGTGAGAAGGGTTCTCCATCCTTCCTGCAGAGCTGTGGAGTGCCAGGGAGAGGAAGACGGTCCTCATGGAGCCGGTCCAGCTGTGGCACGGTGCCTGGGGATTTGTTCCTCCGGGGAGGCACGGAAGGGATGCTGGGTGTCCCGGGGAGCTGAGCTGCGGCCGCGGCACACGGAACGTGCCTGCTCTACACTTGACCTGCTGTCCCTGTGCTGCGTCCTGTGGTCCCTCATGAGGAAGAACCGTTCCGTTAAAATGTTCAGAAAGCTTCCGGATGGGGTTGTCCCTGTTGAAGCCCGCAGACTCGGGGGGAGCCCCTGTTGCTGTTGCGGGGTGGACTGCTTGGTTGGAGGGGAAGCAGGAGAGCCTCTGCTGGCTCTCCCAGCACCCACGTGCCTCAGAGCCCGGTGTGTCCTCTGCACGGCACCCGGAGGGCAAGCTCACTCTTCTTCCCAAGCAGAGGGAGCGGGCCGATCTGGACAAAGCACCAGCCCTTCTCACTGGTGGGCCTGTTCACGCCTGTTTTTTGTCTTTAGGGAAATCCAACTTCTGAGGAGATTACGGCACAAAAACGTCATTCAGCTGGTGGACGTGCTATACAATGAAGAGAAGCAAAAAATATATCCTTGTGGCTGCTGTGCTGGGGGGGACAGCGGTGGGCCTCGAGCACCGTCTTCCTGACCCTGAAGCCTCCCCTTTGTGACTCCTGCTGGGAGCCCCGAAGGCCGCAGCAGCTAGTGCCGCAGGGCGTGGACCATAAAGCCCTCGGGTCATCTGCGGGGGCCCCACAGTGTCTCAGACCTCCCTTACTTGTGTGGCTGCTGGGCCCTCCCGTTACCCTGTGCCCGGGAGTGGGAGTGCCGGGTCTGGGTGGCTCTGAGCTTGGGGGGCTCGTGGCCAGCGCTCTCCTTGCCTCTGGCATCAAGGGCCCCTCTGGTGCTGGTAGAACGCAGTGTGGGGAGTGTATCATTCCGCAGGAGTGCTTCTGTGGGAGTGTCCTCGGCCTTTGCCCTTTCCTCTCCGGGGATGGGCCCCACCTCTTAAGGGGGGTGAGGCTCTGGGCAGCTCCAGGTCTAGGGAGTAGGCGTGTGGGGGCCCTAGGTCTCATCGGGGGGCAGGTGTCTTCTCACAGAAGTGATGGGCACGGGGTGATGGGGTGTTGAGCCCATGGCTCCCCTCCAGCTTGCTCTCAGGGCCACCTCTACTGGGGACACGGTGGGGGCTTTGTCCTTCTCTCTAGCTGGCCTGAGACACTTGGCCCCTTCCAGTGTGGCCCGGCGACCCCTTCCTTCTGTCCTGCAGGCTGTGTTTCCTCACCTCCTACTGGGCTTCGGGCGGATGGAGCTCCTCAGGCTGTTGAATCCCTGGGGAGGCCTCCTTGTGGGTCCAGGGCGCTGAGCCCAGACGAGGCGGCCATAGGCCTCTACGAGGTGACCCTGGGCGGCTCAGTGGGAGGGCAGAGTTGCCTTATAGGCGCTGTCATCCCTGCGGTTTTTCTCGCTGTCTTCGGGGGCTCCTGCTTACCTCTGTTAACACAGCCCCCAGAAGCATCAGGGTCCTCTTCCCCTGGGCCCTGCACACGGGCGTCTGCTGTGCGCACCCCCCCGGGGGGCTCTTCGTGGCGCGTCTTCCTTAGCGCCGCACGTATATGGTGATGGAGTACTGCGTGTGCGGCATGCAGGAGATGCTGGACAGCGTGCCCGAGAAGCGCTTCCCTGTGTGCCAGGCCCACGGGTGAGTGCCTGCTGCGGGGCTGCCCGCGGGCCCCGGGGATCCGGGCCCGAGTTCAAGCCGCGAGCTCTTTCATTTTCTTTTCAGAGAGAGGGCGGAAGGGTGGTGGGGACACAGAGCCCGCGCGCACTGGCCCGTGGGTGGAGGGCGGAGGGCGAGGACGTCCAGCCCACTCCCTGCAGGGCTCAGCTCCCAGCAGGCTCCTCTCAGGCCCCTGAGATCACGACTTGAGCGGAAACCAAGAGTGGGACAGTTAACCGACCGCTCCCCCCCCGCCGCCCAGGCAGCCCTTGGATAGGTGTTGTGTCGTCCGTGTGACGAACGCTCTGGTGTGTGTTCAGCCTCAGCCTTGGGAGCTCTGTGTGCAGCACACCCAGCCCAGCCGCGGGGCAGCAGCCCCTCTGCCAGCTGCCCACCTGGGCGCGCCCGCTGCCTCGGGCTTGGAGACCTCTCGGTCCCTGAGATGTCCCTGATGAGGATGGAGCTGCCACAGGCCAGCTGGCCCTTCTGGGGGGTCACATGTCCCTGGCCCCAGGGGGCAGTTCCAGGGAGGCGACACGGTCACATCGAGGGCAGACTGATTGTGGAGGACAGGGCACGGCCCTTGGGCTCATGGAGAGCAGGAAGAAAGGCTGGCTGGCTTGGGGAGCAGCTGGGGGCCAGGGCGCCCTCCTCTGCCTTCCCTGGGAGGCTTGGGTCAGAGGGCTGCATCAGCCTTTGGGGCGGCAGTCGCTTGGCCAGGCTGCCTGTCCTGTCCTTCCTGTTGGCCCGGCTCCTGGGACTGCTGAGCCGCAGTGTCCTGTCTTTGGTCCTGGCAGGTGCACCCCAGGGGCGGCGGTAGCCAGGCTGGGCCGGGTGCTCTGGGCGGGGCCAGTTACGGAGTCCCGCCCCCCCGCAGGTACTTCTGCCAGCTGGTGGACGGCCTGGAGTACCTGCACAGCCAGGGCATCGTGCACAAGGACATCAAGCCAGGCAACCTGCTACTCACCACCAGCGGCACGCTCAAGATCTCCGACCTGGGTGTGGCTGAGGTAGCGTCCCTCCGGCGGCGCGCGGGGGCGGGGGCCCAAGGGCCGCTTGCTGAGGGCCGCGCTATTGCCGCAGGCCCTGCACCCCTTTGCCGAGGACGACACATGCCGGACAAGCCAGGGCTCCCCAGCGTTCCAGCCCCCTGAGATTGCCAACGGCCTGGACACCTTCTCCGGGTTTAAGGTGGACATCTGGTCGGCTGGGGTCACTCTGTAAGTGCCCAGGGGCCTTGGTCCCCCTGCTCTGCCCCCCTGCCCCAGGGGTCCTTCCTTTACCCACCAAGGACTCAGGAACCATGTTTGGGCTCTAGGCTTCTAGAACCTGCCCCTCTTAGTGGGTTCCCCAGATACCATTCCCGGGTATACTGGGGTGGCCAGAGCGCCAGAGAGGCTGTGGAGCCAAGAGTGGGGGCCCCTGTGGGTAGGAGTAGATGGGGCTGCTTCCCATCTTGTGGGGTCCTCAGGGTCAGAGACCTGATGTGGGGGCACACACACTGGCCGTCCTTGGGCCGTACCCGGCCTCCCGCCTTGTGCTAAGGGCACGTCCCCGTCTTCTTCCTGCTGGTTTCCGGGGCAGGTTGCACCGCTGCCCAGCCAGCTGTAGGCCTCCCACCTGGGTTCTGCTCTCCCGCCCATCGCGCACAACCCTGAGCACGCGCACCTGAGCCGTGCTGACTGGGCTGCGGTGCTCACTGGGAGTCTCCTGAGTCGGGTGTGCACTGCAGAGATATACCGGCCGAGCCCAGCACTGACCAGCGCAGCCCAGAACCTTCCCTCCTGCCCCCCCTTGTAGGGCAGTTGCTGGCCAGCACAGGGGTCCATTTTATTTTATTTGACTGACTGGTTGTAGGCTCCACACTGGGCATTGTGGGGCCCAATGTGGGGCTTGGACTCAACCCTGAGATCGAGACCTGAGGTTGAGATCAGTTGTCGGACAAGTAACCAACTGAGCCGCCCAGGCGCCCTGTTGTATGTTATTATCGAGAGAGAATTCACATGCCACAAGAGCCACCCTTGTAAGATGTATTTTGCGGTGGGTTTGGGTATCCCAAGTGGCGTAGCCCATGCCACTGTCTGTTGCAAACATTTCCACCGCCCAGCATGGGGCCCTACGGGTGAGGGAGCTTCAAGGCTCCCGTGCCAGGCTGGGTCCTGGCCGGCGCTGCAGGAGGAGCCCTGACTGACCGGCCTCTCTCCTTCCCGTTGGGGGCGAAGCTATAACATCACGACAGGCCTGTACCCATTTGAGGGGGACAACATCTACAAGTTGTTTGAGAACATCGGGAAGGGAGACTACACGATTCCGGGTGACTGTGGACCCCCACTCTCGGACTTGCTGAGAGGTGAGGCCCCCGGGACGGCACCTGTGGGGCTGGAGGGGTCGGGAGCAGGCTGCCAGAGGGTGATGGGGGTCCTAGGGGTGCTGTGCTGACCACTGGCCTCTGGAGGCCTCTGGGTCTCCTCTCAGCAGCCCCTCCAGGGAACGGGCGCAGTGAGCGGACAGCGGCTGAGGCTGGAGCCTGCCTACAGCCGCTTTGGGCCTTTTGTTCCAGCCTCTTCCCACCCCCACCCCCCAGAGGAAAAGAGCAGCCGGCACCCTAGGGGCCCCCACCCCACCGCAGCCGCGGAGTCCCTGGGTGGCTTCCAGGCCCAGGCTGTGCCGCAGGTGGCACCCAAGCAGCCAAGGCCGGGCCTGTTGGGGTTGGGCCGCCGGATGCGGCCGCTTGGAAGGGGTGGGCTGGCGATGTCTGCGTCCTGACACTGGGCTGGAGCCTGATTGACCTGGCATGTGCAGACCATCACCCCCACTTGTCCCCGGTTCCTGTCCTAGCGGAGATGCTGCCTCGGGTTAGAGCCTTCGTCCCTTTCTAGACCGCATATAACTTACGGTGGAGACAGTAGGTTCCTGTGACCCTGGGGGCGCTTGAGAGTTTTCTAGAACAGGGTCAGGCTGGTTTTTAGGTTTTGGTGCAAGTGAAGTAGAGCCCAAGCTGGGCTGCTGGCCGGCAGCGGCTGGACTGCACCCCTGGGCACACAGGCAGCTCCCCATTCCCTCCCTGGGACCCCGAAAGATGGCTGGGTGGGTGCAGCCCTCCTGCTGCTCAGACCTAGCCTTCTCCTTTCCGTCTCCAAGTTTGTGGAAGTTCTCGGGCACTCTTTGTGGAAGGGATGTGACGTCAGCTGTCCCCATCCTCGAGTGCGCCCAGAGCACAGGCCTCTGACCTCCTCCCACTCCCCCCCAGCCTCCTGGCCGAGGGCCGAGGCGCTGGGGATCACTGCAGGGACGGCTACAAGGGCAGGCCCCGGCTGGGTGGAGTGTTCCCTGAGTGAAATCTGTTTGCTCGCTCCACGACTGCCCTTACCTTCTCAGTGTTCAGAAAGGCCGGTGATCTAGATGGCCGAGGGCGTCAGGGTCCCCGTGCGCAGATCCAGGCGGGGCCGCCCCATCCCTTACCCCCTCCACCTCATTTGACCTAAGGCCGAGGTGGCCAGGACTGTTGGTCTGCACATCCCCCTGCACCTAAGCCTGCCTTGGGGCCTTTGCGCTGGGGGTGCGTGCCCTGGAGGCTCTTTCTGTAGCTAGAACTGGTGGGGTGGCTCCCAGTGTCTCCTAGAGCACCCTCTTGGCCCTGAGGCCTGGTGGCAGTCCTTGCCTGCCCTTGAGCATGGGGGCCGTGACCTGTGGTCTCACCTCCTCTCCGGCCCCACTCAGACCTTCAGGGTTCCGAGTCCCCAGCTCTCCAAGTCGCCGTCCGTGTCCTGAGAACAAGGTTGCCCTCCTTGTGGGTGCTGTGCTGAGCTCTCAGAACTGGGCCCCCCACCCATCCTCCGGCTGGCGCTCGAGAAGCTCCAGCCGCCTGCTCTGAGGAAGCCGGAAGCGGAAGCGGTGGGCTCAGGGGTGGGCCCTGCCCCGGCCCCAGGGCCCTTGCGGGAGCGAGGCAGAGAGCCGGCCTGCGTGTGCACAGGCTGTGTGTCCCCGGGATAGGCCTCTCCCCCTTCCCTCTGGCGTCTGCGTGAAAAGCACTTGCTGCCCCTTGGCTTTCTTCCCAACCACTGGTGCTGCCTGTGGCTTTGCCGCTCCCTGCCGGGCTGCCTCCTAGGGCCACAGTGCCTCGTCCTCACGCAGCCACGGACTGCGTCTGTGCCCCACGCCTGGGTCAGCCCTGCCGGTGGAGGCCATGGCGGACCCCGGTGGGAGGTGCCGGGAGCACCCTGAGCTGGAGCTGCACTCCCGCACGCCAGCACCCCTCCTCCTGGGGGTGCCGCGTGCCCAGCGCTGACCCCCGTGGCCGCTGCTGTCCCGCCAGGGATGCTGGAGTACGAGCCCGCCCGGAGGTTCTCTATTCAGCAGATCAGGCAGCACAGGTGAGCACCTGCGTGGCCCAGCAGCGGGGTCGGGGTCCTCGTGGGGGCGTAAATGGGGAGGTTCTGGGCGAACATGGGAGTGCACGGTGGGACTGGGTGGGGGTGGGTTGTGGGGGTCTGGGGTTACAGGGGTGTTCCTGGCCCTCAGTCTCCTGCCCACCCCACCCCCCAGACAGATTTTAGGGGTGGGCCCGGAGGTTGACAGCCGCCCTGTTCCGAGGGCAAGAGCAGTGCAGGGAGCCAGGTGAGCCTCCGGCTGTCCTGACTTGCGGACTTCTACAGCTGGTTCCGGAAGAAGCACGCGCCGGCTGAGGAGCCAGTACCCATCCCGCCGAGCGCGGACGGCAAGGACCGCTGGCGCGGCATGACGGTGGTGCCCTACCTGGAGGACCTGCATGGCTGTGCCGACGACAATGGGGATGAGGGCCTGTTCGATATCGAGGATGACATCATCTACACTCAGGACTTCACGGTGCCCGGTGAGTGCGGCCGCCGCCACAGCCTCGGCCTGGCCTCCGTGTCACCTGCCTCCGTTGCAGAGCGCACGTCCCTGATGTCCCTGGCGGGCACAGACAGCCCTGGGGGTGTGGCCGCCCCTCCCCTCTCCCACAGAGGCAGGTGGGGATCCTGTAGGGCAGAGGCCCCCGGGGCGCCCTCCCGTGTTCTGGGGCGTGCACAGCACATCCTGCCGGGTGGTGGGGGGGGGCAGCCCCTCTGATGGGCCTGAGAGGGTCCAGTGGCCCTCCTGGCACCAGGCCGCCCACCCTGATGCATGTCGCCTTGCTTCCCCAGGTGGCGAGGAGGCGTCTGAGGCAGGGCTTAGAGAGGAGAGAGGCACGCAGAAGAGCCAGTGCTCAGACCTTTCTGGAGAGGAAGCTGAGGCCAGGGGCGCAGAAGGGCTCGAGGCCATAGTGTAGCGATGCCCCTGCCCCTGCCCCCCGCAGTGCCAGCCGGTGCCGGAGAGGCCAGGCCTGGGTGCCTGGCCACCGACCCTCCCTGACCCTGCCCAGGTGTCTGAGGGTGGCCAGGGCAGCTGTCCCACCCCCAGTGTTCACCGTTCGTTCTGGGGCCGGTTTCACAGGCTCCCATCATAAAGGTTTGCCCCGCTGTGCCTGTGCGGGTGACACTTGTCTCCCTTTTCTCCCTTTTCCCTGGCTCGTTTGCCAAATGTTAGATTTTTATTGTAGACAAACCTGGTGTGCGGGGGTGGCCTGTGTGGTGGGTGGGGCCCCTGGGGACACCCCACTAGGCAGTAATGCTGTGGGCCCAAAGATGTTTTCCTGGCAGAGCTGGGGCGGGGTTCAGGCATCCCACTTGAGCAGGCGTGCTTGGGGGTCTGAGATGCCCGTTCTGGAGCTGGACCCCAAGTGGCAGTGGCTTTGGCTCAGCGGTAACCCTGTAGAGTCCCAGGAGGTGATGCGTGCTTGGTGTCTGTGGCCTTGTAGAGGTCTTCTGTAGAACGGGAAAGAGGTGTCCTGCCTCTCAGAGGTGCTGGGCTCTCGTGTCAGGACCTTGGGAGCGGCCCTCGCTGGCGGGCCATCTGCTGTCTCAGCAAGGTGGGGTGAGCACTCTGCCAGATGCCCAGACCCCTGACTGTGTGTGTGAGAGGCCAGGAGCTGCCTGTTGTGGCTGGGCAGGGCTCGTGCCACAGCGGCTCTCCGGCTGGAGTCCGACGCCCGACTGTCCATCCGTGGTAGAAGGAGCAGAGCCTCTTCCAGGACCGCTGATGCTTTCTCGGAGCCCTCGTGGGTCCACAGTGGCTGTGCTGAGGCCTCGTCCCCTCCTCACTGCAGTCCCAGTGCTGTGGTCGCCCTCAGAGGCGCTCAGCTGCTTGGCCTTGGTCTCCCGGGACTGTCCCCACTGTGGGGGTCTGCCTCCTGCCCTGAAAGCTGGGTGACGGGCCTTGGGCCAGAGGTGGGTGGTTGTGGGCGATGCTCCAGTCCTTTGAGGATCAGGAGACCAGATCCTGTACCCACCCCTCCTGCCCCGACCCGCAGCCACAGTGGCTGTGACTGTAGCTGGGCTCCAGGTGGTGTGTGTGGAGCTGCGGGGCTCAGTGCCTGCGGGGCTCCTCCCCTGTCATAGCGGGGCTCCTCACCCCACACAAGACCTCTCCCTGGCAGAAACTTGTCAACAGTGATGAGCTCTGATCTAGGATGCCTCCTGTGTGCATAGGGGTGGCTCACGGCAAGTTCTAGAAGCTGCTGAGTCAGATACTGGGGACCTTTGGCCTAGAGGGGGCTCTGTGCTGGCAAAGAGGCGGACTAGAGGCCGCTGAGGGCAGCTTCCCACCCGAGTCCGGGGAGGGTGGGGTGTGGGCAAGAGGCCAATTTTCCATGTGCACTGAATGAGCTATGCAGGCCCTGGCAGGTCGGCTGACCCCTGTGTGCCCTCCTCCTCCTCCTCCCAGCACACCTCAGAGCACAGGATTGAGGCAGTTGTGCGGCTCCAGGCCTGTGACCCCCCCCTGGACGCCAGCAAGGGCCGGTGCTGCCTGGTAGCGAGTAGGGGCACAGCAGGCCCCTGACTGATCTCTTCATCCTGTGCCCAGTATGGGGAGCTGAGGCTGGCCTCAAGGGGAAAGATGAGTGTTGCCCACCTGGCCTGAACCCAGCCCCTCTCAGCCCCACAGGGCCCAGTGAGGTCTGGCCTCCACACAGGTGAGCGGGCCCAGCATAGGGCCCTGTGCCCCGGGACCCTGGTCCTCCACCATGTGCTGGGGTGGAGGGTGTGTGGGACAGGCCAGGCCCTCCTGAGCGCAGAAACCCGGCTCGCACAGGGGCAGGCAGGTGAGCGTGGGCTGGGCACCCCCCTTGGCTGGCCGACTCCACGAGGGCATTTATTTTTCTAGCTGGTTGAGGGGACCCGCAGGCAGGACCTGGGTGGGCAAGGGGGGTGCAGGTGGTAGAGGAGCCTGGGCCTGGCTGGCTGGAGAGGACCTAGGCCTGGGGATTGGGGCGGGGCAGGGGGCACAGGTAGTCGGCCTCAGGCTCCCATCAGCCCACACTCGCCCTCTCCCTCCTAGGACAGGTCCCAGAGGAGGAGTCTGGGCAGAACGGGCAGAGCCGGGGCCTACCCAAAGTGCTGTGCGCCAACGGCACCGAGTCAGCGCCGCTGAGCACCAGATCCAGGGCAGAGCGCCGGGCCGGCGCTGCCTCCAACCCCGCCCGCAAGGCCTGCTCCGCCGGCGGCAAGACCCGCAGGCTATCAGCCTGCAAGCAGCAGTGAGGCAGCGGCCGCAGGTGGGCCGTGCGGCGCGTGGGGGAGGGCGGGGGCCGTGCGCGGCGCCGGCCACTTGTGGCCTGACACCGCTGCAGCTGCCGCTGGCCGGGGCCACCAGGTCTGCCTTCCCTGCTCTGTCAGTCCTCGCCCACGGCCGGCTGGACCCTGGCCGGGCAGCTGGGGCTGGGGCAGCCGTTCCCGTGTGCAGGAGGGGGTCCCTCCCGCTGGCAGCCTGTCCTGCCAGCCCTGGGCGATGCTGGACTCCACCCAGTGGCATATGAGGCACTGTGGGTGGGTGGGTGGGAGGTGGGGACGGCTTCAGTTTGGCCTAGGCTATGATCCTGGTGGCTGCTCCGCCCCCCTCTGCTTCCCGTTCCCGCCCCTGCCTGCCCGAGTCGGAGAAGGTGTGTGTGGTGGGAAATCGGGCCGCAGGGGAGCGGAAGATGCTGCTCAGGTTGCAGGGGGGTGCCCTCTCCGGGGGAGCTGCCCGCCGCCCCAGTGGCCCTGTGGTGCCTACCTGCCGACATCAGAACCAGCTCGGAGGGCTGGAACCCAGCTTCCTCTGTGGAGGCTGGTGCATAACTCCACTGGGCAGCGCGTGAAGGACAGGGTGACCCCTGGAATCAGCACTACCTTTCCCGGCCTCTCTGGATGGCTGACAGCCCTATATAAGCAGGCCTCCGTTTCCCCGCCCTAACACCAGGATGGGGCCTGCCTCCTGGGATGCACAGCCTGTTTGCTGGCCCAGGAGTGACCCGTGTGTTCCGTCTGCAGCCTGTCTCATGGAACCCCAGCCAGGTGCCGCGGCCCAGGTCCTCAGTCTTCCCGCCGACTGCTGGCCCACACCTGCTGCCCAGGAAGGCCACCACCATACCCTCCTTGCCGACTGCCCCTCGGGAAGCCACGGGTCTTGGAGGGCTGTGGCTGGGGGACTGCAGGGGCTGGGGTCTGGCCTTCCCCTCACGGCCAGCAGACACGACCTCTTGATGACTCTGCAGCCGTGTGCGGGGCCCCTTCCCCTGGCCCGAGGAGGAGGACGCGTGGCAGCCCGCAGCCCGGCGGGAAGCCCTTGCCGTGCACTTTATGTTCAGACCTGCTGGCTCTCACCCCGCCCGGACTTCCTTTCACTCTGCTCCACGCTGGCGCCTCCCACAGCTGGTGGTGGGCTCAGACCACAGCCGCGTCAGGAGCCGCAGGAGGAACAGGCTTGCCTGCCAAGATGCATGCCCCGAGCCCAAGGGAGCCGGGCCGCGGCCCTGTTGTTGCTGTTTGGTTGGTTCCTTTTCCTTTTTTCTTTTTTTTAAGAAAAAATAAAGCCGGTGGATTTGAGCTGTGGTTGTGAAGGGTGTGCGGGAATTGTGGGGCGGCACCGCTGTCCTACGGGCAGTGGGTCTGAGTCCGAGCCCCTCAGTGGACCTCCCAGCCCAGCGGGCAGGCAGGTGGTGGGACCTGGGTCCTCCTTCAGCCGTGCTGGACATCAGCCCTCTCAGTGGTGACCGGTCTCCCCAAAGCTCAGCAGGACCCTCAGCGCAGCCCCAGGGCCCACCGGTGGCCAGGGGACTCCCTGATCGCCGGACCCCCGCCCCGTTTCCGAGGGCTCTGTGCTCCCGGGTCCCCAGAGAAAACTGGAACTAAGCGAGCGTGTGCGGTAAATATTTATAATCAACCAGAAAACAAACACGAGAAACACCATCACGGGATGGAACACAGACGGCAGGAAGCTCCGAGGAACGGGATGGGGTGTGGCGGGGCGGCCGCAGGCGCGGGCGGCCCCATCTTTTGGCAATAAATAAAGCTCGGGAACCTTGAACCCGTGGCCGTTTGGGTTTTGTGTGTCTCCAAACACGAGTCGTGGCAGCTCTTTGGGCGGCGGCGGCGGGCGGCCCGCTCACATGCTTGGGGCGGGCGCGGGGACGAGCGGATCGGGGTTTATTGCTCAGGGGGCGCCGGGGGTCGCGAGCACAGGCCGCGGTGAGGTAAACAGCTTCGGGGCCTGGGCGGCTGCGGCCTCCACCCACCCGGCCAGCCCAGAGCCAGCGTGGCCGGCTCCCGCTCAGCCGCGGTGCGGTCCCAGCTCGGCGCATGCGCCCCGCGGCAGACTCCGGCGCGTGCGGCCCGGCCCCCTCGAGGCTCTGTGGGCCCCACTCGGGGCGCCCCGCGCATGCGCCTCACTTGGCTCCTCCACCCAGAGCCTCCCGGGTGCCGGTACCAGCGTGCACCTCCCGGCATTCTGTGCGCAAGACGCCCCAGCGCGGGGACTGCCGTCGAGGCCAAAGGTAGATGGAGAAGCGGCCCCGCTCCCTCCGGTCCGGGCCCACACGCTGAGGAGCCGCGGAGTGTCCCGACTCCGTGCCGGGGGTGGGGCTGTGCGCGTGCGCACCGGAGGCCGCGCGAAGGTGACCCGAGGGCGAGAGCGCGCGCACCGGGGGGCGGCTGGAGGCGCGTCCCGCGGCGCGGGCCCCGAGCGGCGCCGAGACGCTGACGAGGCGGGTGCGGGGCGCGGGGCTTAGGCCGGGCTGTGGTCGGGAGACGTCGGCGCGGCGGCGGCCAGCGCGGGAGCCGCGGCGATGGGCTGGGCGAGGCGCGGCGGGAACAGTCTGTCGTCGAGGCCGGCCGCCAGCTTGTCCAGCAGCGTCCCCGGGGGCCCGACGCACAGGCCCGAGCCGGGGCAACCGCCGCCTCCGCCGCCGCCGGGCTCCTCCTCGATGACCGGAATGGCGGGCGCCGCCGGGTCCTCGCCCGCGCGGCCCTCGGACGGGCAGTCGACGCTGTCGCCGCGGCGCAGAGGCGCACGTGGGGGCCGGGGGTCTGGGCGGAACGGGGGCGCGGGGGGGACGGGAGTGGCGGCGCGCGCGCCGGGGTCGCTGTGCTGCCGGCCGCGCTGCTGCCACTGCTTGCGCGCGTGCGGGTGCGGGTGCGCGCGCGCGCGGTGGCGGGTGGCGCAGGGCAGTGCGTCGTCGAAGTGCGGGTCGTGGCGCAGGAACTCGTGGAAGAGCGCGTCTGTCTTCTCGTCGATGCTGTAGTCGCGGCGCGGGGCGCGGCGGGGCCAGGCGCGGGGGCTGCGGGGCCGGGTGGGCGCCTCCGTGGGCGCCAGCGCCCCCTCAAAGCTGCTGCCCACAGTGGCCGTGCGGCCGGCGCTGGTGAAGGAAGAGCGCTTCTCGGACGCGCTGGGCAGTCCGTCGTCGCCCGCGCCGCGGCCCTCGATGCTGGCGTAGCCGCTGTCCATCTGAAGCAGCTTCCGCGGACCTCCCGCCTCGCCGTCCGCGGATCGCGGTGTGGGCGGCGGCGAGGGCGGCGGGAAGGCGGGCGCGGTGGTCCCGGAGCCCGAGCCCGAACTGTCGCCGCTGCGCACCGAGTCGCGGTCGTTGCCACTGCTGCTGTGGTCCGAGGCGGCCGCGGCATGCAGCTCGAGGGAGGCGCGCAGGCTCCAGATATCCCGGTAGCTGGTCTGCGCCTGCTCCGGCCCCGAGTCCCGCTCGCCATCGGACTCCTGCTGCTGCAGCTGCTCAGTCCCCACGCCGCCGCTAGACTCTGGGGGAGACTCGGGGCTCGCTCCTCCCGCGGCGCCCACCTCCTCGGCTGCCTCTAGCCTGCAAGCCAGGCCGCAGCGGTCAAGAAGGCTGTGCACGCCCCTGCATTTTCTCCCCAGCCCCCCTGACTCTGGGTCCGGAAGGGCGGGCATGGGTGGGGACCCCCTAGGCTTGGCCAGGCTCTGCGAAAATGAATTTTTTTTTAAGAAAAATGTTGCCAGTCCCCGTTGCAGGGTATATTTTCTGGGTAAATCTGAGTCTTCCTGGCACCTGCTTTTCAACCAGGTCATTTTACAGTGTCTCAGCCAAGCACCTGCTCGTAGCATAGGCGGCCGGCTCCTCACCTGGAGAGAGGGACATTGTCCTGTGGGGCTGCTTTCTTCCTAACATCTCAGTGTGGAAGGGACTGGCTGGGGATGGACTGGATCAGGGGTAGCCCCACTCAGCCTCTAGTCCTGGACCTTACCACCCCACTGCTCCCATCCAGGAGGGCAGTGTTGGGGTGCTGCTGGCAGAAGGGGTCACAGTTTCTGAGAAGGGGCCATGCAGCTGTCAGGAACACAGGCAGGTGGGAAGGAGCACCAGGCCACAGCAGAGCCCATCAGGCCGTGGACCCCACTGGGAAGCAGTAACATCCAAGCAGGCACGTGCCCCTCACAGCCCTGACTGGGCAGGCATCCTGTCTTGGGGACCCTGGGGCCATCGTCCAGGGCCCCACCTGCCCTTCTGCCCTTCCCCTGTCTCCCCCTGTTTCCCTCTTGGGATGCATGCTGGAGAGGTGGACCCAGTGAGGCAGCCTCCAGGAGGACTGGCGGAACCGGAGGCTCGGAACCCTGTGTCTGCAGGGTTAGGAGAGCCCTCCCCAGGGCAAGGGGGAGGGGACTGAGGGGGGCAGGGGCCCACAGGTCCACCCCTAGCACTTCTATCTACTGAAAAATACCTGCCGAGGGTGGGGGACGGGCTGGTGGGGCTGGCCAGAAAGGGGCGGGGGGGCGGGAAGGCCACAGCGGCGCCTGCGCTGGCAATGTACTGGATGAAATCCCCATGGGGGGCGGCCCCCTCCTCCTGCTCTGTGCTCTCGCTGGCTGCCCGCTGCCGCTGGAACTGGTGCCGCTTGGGGGAGCCTGTAGAGGAAGGCGCGTCAGCCTGGGGCCAGGGGAGGGTTCCCCCCGCTCTGCGGTGGGGGGGGGAACCGAGGCACAAACAGGTGTGAGTCAGGTTGTCCAGGAGGTAACAGTACTCCAGAACAGCTCTGGCCAAAAACATACGGCCCGAGCCAAGACCCGCACTGGCCCCCCGAAGTGAAGGGCAGAACGGAGTGTGCGGGAGAGTGATGGACAGGCCGGCAGGGGGCCGGGGTGGGGGGGGGTCCTTCTTTTGCAGCTCTGCCTCTGCCCGTGGGCCCCCTGCAGGGCCTGGGAGAAGCTTGGGTGGGAAAGCCGCAGGTGTGGGGAGGCCAGTCAGCCAGCAGACAGGTTCCGGGCACTTGTGCACCTACGTTCCACTCTAATCGTCCTCAGGAATCAGGGTCTCCATCTCTGCTCCCAAAGGCAGTGGAGTAGGCTATCCTCTCCCTGCGCTAGCTGGAGCCAGCCCCCAACACGGGGGCTTGTGCCGTCTCCTCACCTGTCCTGGCACTGGGGCCCCCCCCCGCAGGCAGCAGGCAGCCCCGCAGCCTGTCCTGTCCTGGCCGAGTCCCCCGGAAAGGGATCCATAGAGACGTCGGTGCCCACCTCCCCAACCCCAGACACAGGCTCCTGCTTTGGACTGGGGATGAGGAAGCCCTGTGTCCTGGGCTCTCCATGATCTGGGCTCTGCAGGATTGAAGGGCTGGTCTCAGTAGTTCAGGCCTGTGGATGCTCAGGCCCAGCCCCGGGGCCGAACGGGCCTGCAAGCTGTTGTTGTAAATAAAGTTTTATTGGCGCGTATCTACACTCATGTATACGCAGTCTGCAGCTCCTTCCACACTGCCACACCAGACAGGCTGACGACAGATCCAAAACCACTGTTGTCTCCTGCCTTACAGGTCACCGGTCTGCCAACCCCCTGCTTCGCTGGGGCCCAGTGTGCGACCCAACCAGCTGGCAGCCCTTGGGCAAGATGCCTGCCGGCAGACAGGTGCCGCCAGCCAGTATGGGGCAGGCGCCTGGGGTCCGAGAGCACTGACCCCTCCCTGGGCGTGAAACCTCCTTCTTGAAGGCTGCCTGGGGCAGCAGTGGGAGCTGTACCCCCGGGGCCCAGTTTCTGCCAAGGGTCCCAGCTTACCTCTGGTGTCCAGACTGGATGCCCGTTGGCTGGGGTCCAGCTTCCATTTCTTGACCTTGAAGTAGGGGCTGGCCCCGTCCAGGCTCGCATGGCGCCGCAGCCGGGTGAAGAACTGCAGGACGGGTCCGGCCCCAGAGCCAGGGCCTGCCTCCCCGCGCCCGGCCTCCCTGTGCCCCGTTGCGGGCCCTGGGCCGGCAGGCCTGCTGCTCCTGGTGCCTGGATCCAACTAGAAGAAAAGAGGAATGCTCTCAGCCAGGGCCCTGTCCTTGCTGCCCTGCACGCTGGCTCCAGCCTAGGCCCGGCTCTGCACGCGAGTGGGCAGCTCTAGCAGACAGCGCCACCGCGCCCCACCCAGAATGAAGAGGAGCAGCAAAGGGCGCTCAGTGGCCGGCTGGAAGCTACGCTGAGCTCAGGGGTTCAGCCAGGCGCCGGCCAGATCTGGTCCTCCCAGCCCCAGACAGAGGTGTCACCAAGGGTGAGTGTCCGAGAGCATTTGTACCCTGGCTCGGGCTGGGTCCTGACCTGCCCCTTCCAGCCGCTGGAACGCTCTGTGCGCGTGAGGGGTGGCTGCGTAGTCTACGTGCCGCCTACCCCTCTTCTTCCCATGCAGGAGGTCAGGCAGGAGCAAGGGGAGTGAGGGTGGGGGAGGCCACGGGCTGACCTCTGTCCTGGAGTGGGGCAGGGAGGGGAGGGGCCGCTCGGGGGCCCTCACCCAGGTGCCTTCCCCGGAGTCGCTGGATGCCAAGGGGCTGATCTCGAAGTCAGCAGGGCCCACGGCTGAGTTGTAGGGGTCACCTGGCAGGGCGGAGCTGGGGCCCACGGAGTGGCCGGTGAGGGCCTTCCCCGGGGGCTAGGGGAGGAAGCAGTAACAGGTCAAAGAGCATGGGTGGGTGAGGGGGACTGCTGGACCCACAGCCCACTGTGCACCCCAGCCAGGTCCCCCTCCCCTGTCCTAAGATGAGGGGCCCAGCCCAGAGAGAAAGGGACCACCAGCAGGGGCGCTGTCCTGTCCAATGAGCCCCAAGCCGGCTGCCATCCCTACACTCACCTGGAAGATGGCGAGGTTGGCCTTGGGGGCGGCGGTGGCGTGGGGAGGGGTGGCTGCGCCGGCTTCACCCAGGTCGCACTCATGGATTGTGACGATCTTGAGGGGCGGCAGGTGCAGGTGGGTGAGGCGGGCATTCTTCAGGTGGTGGAAGTCCCCCTCCGTCAGGGTGTACCTGCGCCCGGCATGGCTGCCAGTCACCGTGCCAGCCAGCACCCCCCGCCCCGCCCCACGCTCGGCCCTCCATTGGACAGCCTGAACCCCCAAGCCGACACCAGCTGTCCCTGGCTCCACAGCCCACCCCGTCAATTCTGGGGGAGAGCAAGGCCAGCGCCCAGCACCCACCGCTCAGGGAGCGCAGTCACAGGGCATCAGGCTCTGGGACATCCCTTAGGGACCGGGTCCCTTGCAGCCGCGCCGCCCCTTACCTGCGGCCCTTGTCCTGCGACTTCCGGCTCTGCTCAAACAGGGCAGCCTCGTTGAAGGACACCCGGCGGCCGGTGGAGCTGGTGGACAGGAAGCGCTCCGTCTCCGCGTCCTGGCCCTCAGGGTCCTCCCCCCTGAAGTCGGGGTCTGCGAGGAGAGCCGAGAGGGTGGGCCCCGGGCGGGCCGCGCCTGGCGCTGGGCGGGCGGCCGGCCGGGGCGGGGCGGGGCGGGGCGGGGGCGAGGGGCGGGGCCCGGCGGGGGCGGGGCGGCACTCACACATCCGCTCACACACTCACTCGCTCAGCACGCGCCTGTGAGCACCTACGCGCGGGCTCTAAGGAAACAGAGATGAGTCGGAATCGAGCTGCGCCCAGTCTGGTGGGGGAGACAGACAGACACAGCCGGTCAGGCGGCCCGAGGGGGCGGGCGGGAGGGCGGGCAGGTGGGCAGGGGGCGGGCCTGGCGGGGCGCCGCACCTTGGGCCGGGCGAGCGCCATTGTCCAGGTAGGTGGTGGCGGTCTTTTCCGCTTCCTCCGTCGCTCTGGGGAGATACCGCAGGACAGCAAGGTGGGTCGGAGGGCCCACCTGCCAGGACCCGAGCTCCCGGGGCCAGGCCCCGGTGCAGACACACCGTGCTCCCCAGGCACTCAGAAGCAGGCCCCCAACACCACACGGGCTGACATTCACGCCTGCTGTCGGCACGCACGCGCGTGTGCGCGCTCGCACGGTCCCCCGGCTCCAGGCCCGCAGGGACCCCGGGGAGGCCGCTGGGGTGGGTGGACTGCGCACCTGTTGAAGCGCGGGTGAGCCTCCCAGCAGCGCCTGCACACGAGGAGCACGCCGGACAGCACCACTAGCGTGCCACCAACGAAGAGCGACATGACCACCACCAGCAGCACGTAGTTGTCCAGGATGGGGTCAGGCTCCGCCTGTGGGCCAGCAGGGGTCAGGACCGCTGGGCGTGGCCTCTGGAGGCCCGCCCGGCCCAGCCACCCCACTCCAAACCCCTCACTCACGGTGGGGCTGCCGGTGGCGTTGTCCCACCTCGAGGTCAGGGCGACGGTGGCAGCGGTGCTGGCGGCCGTGGCCATGGTGGGCGTGGGCTGCATTTTGAAGCTAGGAGGAGGAGCCTGGTGGGGGGCAGGGCCTGCTCAGACCAGCTCCTCTGTCCCCTCCCTCTCCTAGCTCCCAGGGAGTGGGAGTAGGAGTCCACACCGGGCAGTGACTCACCGGGAGGTGGAGGAGAGCCCCGAGGCAGCCCCCACCCCGCTTAGATCAACGTGAGGACCTCCGTTTCCCCATGTTTAGAACGGGGGAGGTGTATGCTATCCATCACCTCCCCAGCCGGTGGGGCCGGCCCAGCAAGGCAGCAGCTGGCCGGGAACCCTGCCCAGAAAGGGGAAAGCAGTCCTAGGAGGAACGGGGACACTGAGGCTGTTGGCTCACTACCGGGAGACCCCAGGGGCCCTGCCAGCCGCATCGGGGGAGAGGAGGGGCCGCCTGCCGCAGCCCCGGAGACTGCTTCTACAGGGAGTGGTGCCAGGATTGTGGAACGGGGTGCAGGAACTGAGCTCAGTGCCTACAAGTCACAACTCCGGGAGGTAGCTGTCCCCCTCCACCCAGTGCTAGCGGGAGCGAAAAGGCCAAAGAAGGCGCATCTGTTCCCAGCCCTGAAGAATCCGGTTCCCATGGCGACTGAGCGAGCAGGCCGAGCGGGGAGGGGGGGTGTTGCCAGGGCGCATTGGGGGAGAGGAGGGGGTGCGGGGGAGGGAGGCCTCCTGCAGGGCGGCTTGAGCCGGTCCTGGGTGGCAAGATGGCTGCTGCAGCCGCCTCCCCGCCAGTGCCCAGCGCGGGGCCCTGCGCCTCCACGAGCAGCAGCTCTGGCCAAGCACGCCAGCCTCCACGTTTGCTTTGGGCTCGGGGTAAACTGAGGCCGGGGAGGGGAGCTCAGCCCTCGGGAAAGGGGCTGCCTGGAGAGCGCACCTGCCCGCCCTCCCTACGCCAGCTCCTCCCGGTGGGAAGGACCCGGGACTGCACTCTGTAATCTCGGGCGGCAGAGTCTGGGCCGGGTGCCCCACAGCCCTGAGTGGCAGGGCGCGCGTTCGGCCTTTCCCCAGGGGAGAGGGGGAGCCTGTGTACGCTCCCGCGTCCCCGGCCCCTCCGGGTTGTAACCCCACTCGACAGCGGGGGGAAACAGGCCCCGAGAATGGGGGCGAGGGGGAGGGCCTGGCGAAAGCCAGGTGTTCTCAGCGCTCGGTCCGAGAACGACCGAGGCTGCCCGGTATCCTCAAGGGGATGGGGCGCGCAAAATGTAGGTCGGGAAATGAGTCCCGGCTGGGGGAGGGGGCAGAAGCGCAGGGGCCGTGACAGGAGGCCAGAAAAGATGGCAGGAAGCCGAGGGGTGAGAGAGGTGGACTCCTAGGGGTAGGCGGGGACCAGACCCGAGGGCGGACGTTCCCCACGGGCCCGCCCCTGAGGTCCAGCCGGTCCTTCCCGAGCTCGCTCGCCACCGCGCCCATCCCTGCGCCCCCAACCAGCCCCGGGGACGGGATGGCGAGCCCTCACGGAGAGGCAGAGAGCCGGGCTCCGGGCACATCGCCGCTTCGGGCTAATCCAGGAGACGGAGACGCCATCGCGCTCGCTGCATCTCAGGGGAAACTGAGGCCGGGATAGGGCGTGGGCGGGGGGGGGGGTCCCCCTCCCGGGCCCCAAACGGGGGTTGCGGGGCCCGCGGACCGGCCCGCACGCCCGCCCCTGCTCCCCCCACTCCCTCCCTCCGGCCTCGCCGCGTCGCGGAAAGGGCGGGTGGTCGGGAGCCGGCGGCGATCCCACGGGCCGCGCGGCCTCGGCCTGCCCCCGCCCGCCTTGGCGTATCCCCGGGCCCGCCGCGCCTACCTCAGCGCCAGGGCGCGCGGCCCATGGGGGGCGGGCGGGCGGGCGGCTGCGCGGCGTTCCCGGCGGGCTCCGGTGCCCGGTGGCCGCGGAGCAGGCGGAGAATTTATGAATGGAGAGCGCGGCGCGCGGGGGAGGCAGGCGCAAGAGGAGGGACCGCGCACGTGACCGCGTTGGCGGCGAGCCCGCTCCGACCCGCTGGGTGCCACCCGGTCCCGGGCCGACCGCCCCCGCCGCGCTCGCCGCCGCGCTCGCCGCCGCGTCTGGCTCACTGCGCGCGGGCCACCGCCTCCCCTTCCCTTCCGGCGGGAGTGGGAGGCGGAGCCTGCGCTCGCGGACGCCCCCTCCCCACGCCGAGCGGCTCTCCCGGCGGTAGCTGAGTCTCCACCCCCTCCCCTGCGACACAGCTTCTGACCCTTCCCAGGGTCCGCAGGGACGCGGAAAGAAGGGGAGGAGTCCCGTCCATTGGTTTCCCCTCCTTCGCCTCCCCCAACCTGGGAGTCCCCAGGATACACAGTCTGGGGGGGGTTGGATATATGCTCCCCGCTTCTCTTCCCTAATATGTGGCACTGCCAGGTTCACCAGGCGCTGCGTCTTGTTGGGACAAACAACGAGCAACGATAATAGAATATGACCTGTGCTGAGTGCCACCATGGCCTGCCCAGCGCCGGGTGACATCAGAACTACTCCAGCAGAGACTCCATGCCTGATGATGACCCACAAAGCTGCCCCCATTCTCCATCTCAGAGAATCGTGACTTGTTCTTCTAGATGTCCTCGTAGGACACCAACCTGCAGCAGGGTGGTCTGGGTCCTAGCCCAAGCCCCCTGGCCCTATGCTCAACACGGTGTCACCCCTTTCCCCTCCAGTGAAAACTGACACTACCACTTCAACCTCAGAGCCTTTGCACTGGCAGGTGCCGAGCCTCGAAGGCTCTTTCTTTCCCACTCAGCTTCAAGAGTCATTCCCTGGCTTCCTTCAACTCTTTCCTAAATGGCCAAGTCTCAGTGCATGTCCTCTTGGCTACCTTTGGTAAACAGCAGCTCCCACCCTGCCCCTTTCTGTGGCCCTGCATGTCGCCTGTTATTTGCTCCAGTGTGTCGTGTCCTCCTCACCCACTCCGTCACTGCAGGGTGAGTCCCAAGTCAGGAGCTGGGTCCCCAGGCATAGCACCAGCCGGCACGTCAAAGACAATCTGCCAGTCGAGTGAACACCCAGGCAAGAGCTGATTCAAGTGAGCAGGAGCTGGATGTGCAAAGGACCTGGGGTAAGAAAGTAGGTTTGGAAATCAAAGTGTTGTGTTGGAGGGAACAAGGGAAGCCGTCTTGTGGTTCCCAGCAAGAGAATGACATGGTGCCGCTGGCTGTGTGTGAACTCACCTGCCTGGAGGACAGGGGAGGAGGCTGGGGCTGTGCAAACCAGTAAGAGTGGCCACTGAGTGGACAGGCCATGCCCACGGGGGTCCACTGGAGAGCTCCAGGGTCACCCTAGGTTTGGGGCCTGAGTAACAGGTCCTGCCTTTACGCATTGGCCCCCCTGGAGTAGGAATGGGAGAGAAATTGCCCAGTGGATGGGTTCGAGTAGCGGACTGATGAGGTAGATTAGGCTCACCTCCATGTGGGGCCTGGGGCTCTGGGAAAGGTTGGGAACTGCACACGGGACGCACCCCTAGAAATGCGAACCGGCTTCCCTCTGTGCGCACACACCCTGGGCCGGGATGCCCAGAGGCGGCGGGGGTCTGGGCACTAGGTCTGCATCCTTCCCCTGTGTTGGCCACAGGCGCCCCCGATGCTGGAAGGCAGGCAGCTAGGATGCAGGCAGCCCCTGGGGTTGGGGAGCCACGGGGGGCAGCACCGCGTCGCAACGCGTGTGCCCAGACCCGGGCCCAGGAGTGACACCCCCTCCCCTGTGGCTGCACCCCTCGGCCCCTCAGCCAAGGCCCTCCCCGGTGTGGGCCCCGACCCCGTCCAACCCACACTCCACGTTTTGCCGGAGACCAAGATGTGAGCCTGGAGGCCTGGCCCTGGGCGCCACCTGCGTGAGCGCGGGGGCGGAGTGGTGACGTCAACGCCGCGAGCGAGGCTGCGCGAGCCGAGGAGACGTCAGCGCAGCCCCGGGCCGCCCGCGCACGCGTCCGTGCGTCAGCGGCGCGCGGGGGCGGAGGCCGGACGAGGCCTCGGTGCGTGTATCTCCAGTCGCCGAGTGCCCTCTGCCGGCGCCGTCGAGTATTGCATCCGAGCCGCGCCCGCGGCGCCCGGCACTTGTCCGCGCTAGATAGGCCCAGGATGCCCTTCCCAGCACGTCTGCGTCCGACAGTCGCAGCCCACCCCATCCTGGCCCCCAGCGCTGCTTTTCTTTGCTCTTTTGAGTACTTCGTAGCTTCCAACGTGCCATATGGTTTGCGTATTCGTCACACTGATGTTTGTTAAACGTCCCCACCGCCCCAAACCAAAGCCGGAATCTTGGTATTCCTCTTGATGGCTCTAGCACCTGGCATCCAAGGAGCGCCCCCAAAATCTTGAATTCAAGTAATCCCTGCTCCGCGGAGGCTTTTGGCACATACCCGATCTTACCCCGCGGCTGGCCTCTGGAACTGGAAGAAAACTACAAGCCCCAGCATGCCGCGCGCGGGGCGCGATGCATCGTCCATGTGCGCGGCTCGCTGGGAGTCGTAGTGCGCGCGTGCGCCTTTGCCAGGACTCCTCTTCCCAGAGGTCCCCGCGCGTCGTCCTCCTCGTCCTCCGTTTCCAGCGTTCGGCTGGAGTACCCCGGCAGCCGTCGCCATGCTACCCGCCGCGCTGCTCCGCCGTCCGGGCCTGCGTACCCTCGCACGCCAGGCCCGCGCCTACGCCGAGGCCGCCGCTGCTCCGGCCCCGGCTGCGGGCCCGGGACAGATGTCCTTCACCTTCGCCTCACCGACGCAGGTTCGGAGGCCGGTCTGGCTCGGGACCCCGCTTGGTCGCCGTCTCCGGTCCGGACCCGTAGTGTCCGCAGTCGGAGACCCCAGCCTTTGGGGTGTCGATCCCCATTTGTCCCGCTCCCTGGGTCCCTCCCCGGTGTCGTCCAGAATCCGGGCTCCGCAGCCTCCGGGTGTCCGAGGCCCCCAACCTCTTCTGGGATCCCGGACCCGCGCCCCTTCCGTCTCATTTGGTCCGGCTTCCGAGCCCCCCACCTCGGAGTCGCCCCCCGCACTCCCTCCCGAGCCCTACGCTCTTCCCTGTGGTGTGGAATCCGAGTCCTGTACAGTTTTCTCTGGAAGCCAACGTCCACGGACTCGACCTCCCCGCCCCCCCCCCCGCCCGCTCCGCATGTCCCACAGCGTCGGACACTCGTTCTCTTGGGTGCCCGCCCGGGTTGGTGCGCCCTTTGTGCTCCTGCAGCGTTTTTGTGTGGTCGGGCCCTGCGCTAGAGGTCGGCAGGGGGAGGCTGCGGGGGCCAAAGCCCCGGTCTCGCGCGGGGGGCGTCTCTGTGTCCGCCGTCAGTGTTCCTTCCTGCCTTTGGCCCTTTTCCTGCAGGAGAGCCGGTCCCAGCGCCGGAAGACTGGCCTGCAGTGACGCGCTCCGTGTCGTCTTTCCAGGTGTTTTTCAACGGTGCCAATGTCCGGCAAGTGGATGTCCCCACACAGACAGGAGCCTTTGGCATCCTTGCGGCCCACGTCCCCACCCTGCAGGTCCTGCGGCCGGGGCTGGTGGTTGTCCATGCTGAGGACGGCACCACCTCCAAATACTTTGGTGAGTCTGGTGGGAAGGGGCTGGCTAGGGGTCGCGTACTTCCCCAGGTCGGGTCCAGTGTCTGGGCACGGGTTTGGGAAAAGTAAAGGGCACAGAGCAGGCTTGGGGTTAAGGAGCTTGTAGGGAGGCGGGGCGGGGGACAGGGGTCTGACAGAGAGGTCAAGCCCAGTGCCAGAGGGGCCCCTTAGGAGGTGCAGGTCCCTGCATTCCAAGACGTGCCTCCACTAGCACAGCTGTGAGGCGCAGCAGGGTTCGAACCTGGCTCCCGCCTCCGTCCTCGTGCTGGCTTAGCTGATGGGCTGGTGGGTGTCCCCTGCGTCCAGCCTCCAGTGGGTGCCCCTGAGCCCCATGTGCGTGTGTCATTCTCTCCGGCTGCCTGTTTTCTGTGCTAGACTCTAGGGCTACAGCGTGGAGCCACTTTCCTGGTTTGGGGGTGATCGTGTCACCTGCAGGTGGGTGTGGAGGTCTCACGCCTTCCTCTTCCTGTAGTGAGCAGTGGCTCCGTCACAGTGAACGCTGATTCCTCCGTGCAGTTGCTGGCCGAAGAGGCCGTGACGCTGGACATGCTCGACGTGGGGGTGAGTGTCCCAAGGGAGACAGATGCACCGAGGAGGCCGGGGCTGTGCTAGAGATGACTTCCGGGAAGGGAACTCGAGTTTGGTGGAGGGGCCGGCACCAGGCTGGGGTCGCCGCTTGGCTCTCACCCATTCCCCGCTTCCCGCAGGCAGCCAAGGTGAACTTGGAGAAGGCACAGTCGGAGCTGTCAGGGGCCGCGGATGAGGCCTCCAGGGCTGAGATCCAGATCCGCATCGAGGCCAACGAGGCCCTGGTGAAGGCTCTCGAGTAGGCGGTGCGTGGCCCTGGCCAGCAGCGAAACCGAGGCCCAGAACTGGGCAGGGGGTGTCCCGGGCAGGCTGAGCCGGCTGGCAGGGGGCCGGTCTGACGGCGGGGGGGGGGGGGGGGGCTGCGAGCCGCCTGCGGGGCTTCTCCTGTGGCCGGAGCGGTCTCGCCAGAGAAGGCCGCCAGGGGGCAGCACGGCGCTAGCTTCCCGCCGAGAGCCCGCCGGGATCCCGCCTCCTCACCAGGGCGGGCAGGCCTGGTGGCTGGGGGTAAGCCCAGACACCTGCTCTGCTGTTTAAGGAGGGGCTGTGTCTCCCGCCCCCAACCTCATGTGTCAACCACCATCCCCCTGAGCCTGTAGCCCCTGCCATGGAGACCTGCTCCCAGCTGCCTCCAAGGGATGGCCTGACCCCAGCTCGAGCCCCCCATTAAAAGCCAGGGACCCGACTCGTGTACGCTGCTTCTGTGTGCTGCCTGGATCTCTGTCTTCAGGACCTTCCCTGGCCTTTGTCCCAGCCGTGTGTGTCTCTGCACGGGGATCAGGCGTTGAACACCAGCCTGAGGCTCCAGGGCTTAGAAGCTGGGGCCGAAAGGTCCTCGGGGGTCTGTAGTAAACTGGGGAGTGGGGTGTGCAGGGGGCATGGCCTGTAAAACCAGGGTAGGTGGTGGGCGGGGTGCCATCAGCCCAGGAGGGTGGGGATTGGCACAGGCTGCTGGCCGGGCGTGGGGAGACGGCAGGCAGGGGCGTGGCTGCCGCTCCAGGGCCAGGCCTGGGCTGCTGGACAGCCACCTGGGGCTCTGCCAAGTTTCAGGATGTGCCGTCTGCCCTGTGGGCTCCCCGGCCCGCCCCAGCCACGCTGGGAAGAGGCGGGTCCTGCCTGCTCCCACAGAGGCCCAGCCCTCTGTTCACCCGGCCTGTGGGTGGCCTGGCTGGCCAAGCGCCTCGTCCCTGGTGGTGTTGGCACCTGTGCCATCCAGGCCCCTGGGCTGGCCCCAGATGGGGTGGGGCTGCCGGGCGGGGGCAGCCCTGGCTCTGCGCAGCTTGTGTGCTGTTCCATTTCTTCTCGGTTGCAAGCATGGGGATGGCCCAGAAGCTGGCTCCAGGTGGCCCGGCAGGAGACTTTGGGGGAGGGGTCTCCTCACCCCCCTGCCTGAGCCGTGGGCCTGAGCAGGGCTGACAGGGGATTCCAGGGTGGTGAGTGTGTGGGAGAGCCTGGACCTTCCCGTGTGTCACTGGCAGTCTGGAGGTGACAGGGAGCCCCCCCCCAACCCCCGGGCATGTTGTCAGCACAGATGGGCTGTGGATTTGTGTGTCATGGTCCCGTGCGAGTGACTGTCCCCTGGCTTCATTGGTGCTCCATGTCGCGGGAGCCTTGCTTGTGGAGGCTTCTTAGTGAGCTCACAGCTATGGGGTCTTTCTTCCTGGGTCCCCCTGCTCAGGCTGTAGGCCGAGCAGCTAACTCTCCCCAGGCCAAAGGGTGTTGTGACAGCCGTGGGCTCACAGGAGCAGGCCCACCCCTCCCTGTTCTGGGTTTTGGAGTTCATGGTTACGCTTTGGGAACCGTAAATAACGCCACGGACAGGTAAGGCAGTGCGACCACAGCACGTTGAGCCAAGCTGCTGGACGGGCACCCAAACCAGCGGTCCTTCTAGCCGTACCCCTGTTCCTGAGAGGGTTCAGCCTCTGGCCAGGGACAGCTCTGAACATAGGTAAGATTCTTCGGCACAGAGCAGGCCTCCTGAGGGAGATGGGAGCCTTGGGGTGTTAGGGATGCCCACACCTGATGTGGGTCTGCAGGGACAGCCTAAGTTGCCCGGAGCCTTGTCCTGGGCTGGAGACACCCAGGGTGGAGTGGGTCATACAACCAGGAACCGGAGGTCACCACCCTTCGCTCGAGAGCAGGCTCACACAAGGCTTGTTCTTCTTTGAGGAAGGGGGTCCCCTTGGACTGCGTGTGTGCCCACACCCAGGGGCTGACTAGAGCACGGGATCCTTTAAACGGGAAAAGAAAGCAGGAAGTGGATTGACTTGGTGTGTTTCTTAAGTTGGACCTGTAGAGTCAGGCTGGGCCCATGGTCCCTTCCTGAGAGCGCTGTCCCACTCCTAAATGTGCATGGACCCTCAGGGCCCCAGTTCCGGGAGGACCAGCTGCTCCCCTGGTGACCTGAAGGGCAAGGTCTCACCCCCTCCGCAGATCACACAGCCCAGTCTGCCGTGCCTGTAAGTCCCTGACCCAGCGCCAAATGCTTGGCTTCAGGGCACACAGCTCCCTCTGCCACCCCCCTGTTCCTCCAGCAGCAGGGCCCTCAGCGGTGGCCCCATAGCCTCCTCTCCAGGCTCCAGCACTTCCTCCATCCCAGCCCCCAGTGGCCCCCCTCCCAAAGGTCTCCTGACCCTGTGGGGCTGGGAGCCTCTGGGTGTGGAGGTGATGGTGAGGGTGGGAGGGGGCAGGTCGAAGGCTGCAGGAACTTTGGGTGGGAGCAGGATGGAGACCTGGAAAGGAACACAGCCCTGGGAGGGGTGCCCATGACTAGGGTGGGGTGGAGGTGGTCAGGCCAGATACAGTGAGAAACCAGATAAATGGACAAGGGGCAGGGGAGCAGGAAGACTGAGCACCCCACACCACTCAGGGTCGTCCTCAGTTGCCGACCCAGAGCACATGCTGGGAGAACGAGGACTGGACCCAGAGCACATGCTGGGAGAACGAGGACTGGCCGCATTTCCACCTGCTGCTGTTTGCTGTCAGTTAACTGGTCTGTGAAATGGGTGGGGTGATCCTGCCCACCCCGGGCCCCCAGAATGAGCCGAGCTGGATTCTCCCCATCCGTCTACCGCCGTGGAGAACCGCGGAAACAGGCTCGGAAAGGTCACAGCGCGGTGGGTGGTGACTAGCTGCACTAGGCTGGCCTGGCGCAGGTTAATCGCTCCGTAAATGCCTTCTGAGGTCACCGTTAAGGGATGCAGGAGGCCAGGCTGCTGGGGCAGCTGGCTGGGGCACCCCCACAACAGGCAGGTGACTCCAGCCTGTTTTCCTGGACCGTGGCCTCTGACTCAGGCACCCCCCCCTCCCTTGCGCTCCCCCACACGGGCGCCCCCAGGCGGAAGCACCGGGCCTAGAGTGGCAGGAAAGGGGGCGGGGCGGGAGCCAACCTGTGCACCCCAAAACCCCGTCCTGGGGATCCGACCCATCGGCGCTGCCGTTCGTGACCTTGGGTTCAGCAGCATTTATGGAAAGACCCCCAATATACGAGGCGAGGCTTCGGGGTGGGTGGCCCAGAACCTAAGGCGCCCCAAGGGCCCCGGCCTGCAGGCAGGGGCGGGGGCCCGCCTGCGTCACCGGCCGCCCGGCCCTCCGCCCCCTGCCCGCCCAAACTCCACCCCGAGGGAAGGCGGTGCGGATAAAGGCTTGGGGGCCGCCCGCTCGGCCCCAGACCTGCCCCGCCACCGCGCTCTGTCCCCGGACGTGGGTACACTCGGGACTGTTGAGACCTTGGACCGGCCGCGTCCGGTGAGTGCGGGTGGGATCTCGCCTGACTAGTAGGAAGGCCCCACTCTAGGCTCTTAAAGGTGTCCCACTTTTCTTTGTTTTCGGGGCAGGCAGGGCTCGGGGTGTCTCCAGCCCTGGCGAGCCCCTCGGGTCGTGGGATGGGAGGGGCTCGGCGCAAGCAGCACCGCCCAGGCAAGACCTCAGCCCCCGCCCCGCCTACCGGGCAACTCTTCCTACCCCGCAAGTGACCTTGAGCAAGTTGCTGTTCAGCCTCAGTTTCTCCAGTTGTGCGGCCTGGCCTCCCGCCTTAGAGGCTCCAGACCCCTAGCGGAGGTTCCCACCTCGCCAGCAGTCCCGTAGGCCTCTCTCCCGCCCCGGGGCAGCTGCTTCGCCCCCTCCCCAGGACTTCAGGCAGCGCTCCCGGACGAGGCCGGCAGGGGGCGCGCTGGCGCTGCTGACTCACCGCAGCTCAAAGCGGCGCGCGCGGGCGCAGCCGAGGACGCTGCGTCACGTCACGGCTCGGGCGGGCGCAACTAGGGAAGCGGGCCGGGCCCGCGGGACAGGGGGGGGACGCGAGGTGGTACCGGCGCGGGAAGGTGCGGGAGGGGGAGGGCCCTCCCGGCACCGGCCCACGTCACCGCGGTGCAGGCCCCGCCCGCAGCCCCGCTCCTCCCCGGGACCTCACGCCCCACGGGTGGGGGACGCCCGGCGGCCGAACCTCCTGAGAGCCGTCCGGGCCCCGAAGCGCAGGAATCGCCTCCCGCTTCCGCTCGCGGCGGCTTCCCGGACAGACGCGGGGGGAGGTACCCCGGCTTCCTGCCCCTCCCGGCGCGGGGATAGTGCCCGCCCCCACGCCGCGCCGTCCGGGACAGGGACCCCGCGCCGCCGCTCCCCAACTCAACCCGATCCCCCTCGGGCCGCCTGCCCTTTGTTGCGGGCGGTATGAATGGCCCCCGGCGCGGGCGGGTGGAGCGCGGGGGCGGGCCGGAGCGGCGCCAGCCCCGCCCCCGCCGAGCTCCCCTTGGCCGCCGGGCCGGGGGCGGGGCGATGGGCGGGCCCGCACGGCCACGTGGGGCAGCTCCACGGCGCTTCTCATTGGCCCGCCCGCGCGGCCGACTGGGCGTTCGGCGCGCGGCGATTGGCCGACTCAGGGCTGGCGGAGTAAGTAGTGAATGGGAGGGGGCGGCAGTCCCGCCCCTTGGAACGTTGATACATTATAACTTTTTTTTCTTGTTACTTTCACCCCCAGATCTTTCAAGCGGCGGCGGCGGCGGCGGGGACGGCTGTTGCTAAGGGAGGGGACGCGCGGGGAAGCGCGGCCCGAGCGGCGGCCGACACCGAACGCGACCGCCTAAGCGGCGCCCCTTCCTCGGGACCCTCCCCCACGCCCAGCGTCCTTGAAAGGAGCCGCGAGTGCAGTCCCCACCCCCGGAAGGCGCCCCGACGAGCCAGAGCGACCCCGGAGCGCCACTCGGATTTTTGATTCTTGATTCACCTTCCGCTCCTGGGACTTTCTCGAAGGGTTCGTGCGCTTCCCCTAGGAACGACGAGGACCCCCGGTTCGGGGAGCCCAACCCCCCCGCACTGCCCGGAGGCGCGACGAGGATTGGCGGCGCCCAGTGGACCCCAGCCCTCCAGCGCGGGCCGGGGATGGAGCCGCAGCCCGGCAGCGCCCGGAGCTGCCGGCGCGGGGCCCCCGGCGGCGCCTGCGAGCTAGGCCCGGCGGCCGAGGCGGCGCCCATGAGTCTGGCGATCCATAGCACAACGGGCACCCGCTATGAGCTGTCGGTGCCCCCGGACGAAACGGTGGAGGGGCTGCGCAAGCGGCTGTCCCAGCGGCTCAAAGTGCCCAAGGAGCGCCTGGCGCTGCTCCACAAAGACACGTAGGTACCGCGCGCCGCCCTCGGACCCGCCGCCCCCTCGGGCCCCGGCCCCCGGGCGGGAACAAAGAGCGCGCCGCACGGGAAAGGAAGGGGGCGGCCAGACGGGGGGCGGGGGCGCGCCGCGCGCTCTCGGGCGCCCTCTGCTCGGCCTTGCCTGCCTCGGCCCCCTCCCCCGCCCGGGGTCGCTGCACAAAGGCTGCTGCGAGGGCGTCCCCCTCCCTCCTGGGAAGGCAGGAGTCCCGGGTCAGCGTGGGGGTCTCGGCAGCGGGGTTGGGGGGGCGCGGCCGCCTCCTTCTCTGCCTGCTTTCCCGCTGGCTTCCGCATCTGCTCGGTGCCCCCCCCCTACGTCTGGCTGTTTTCTTCCCCTACTTGCGTTTTTCTACCCCCCTTTGTTCTAACCACCGAGCACTCCCGCAGTCTCCCCCTCCCCCCTGGTATTTAAATCGCCTCCAGGCCGGGGAGCACTCCCCCCCGCGGGCCTCCAGGGACACACAGTGTCCATCCCCAGCGGAGGGGCCCCAGTGGGGGAGGGGCGGGTGGGGGAGGGTCTCCTTTGTCTGAGCCGCCGCGGCCTGCGCCGGGCGCCGGGGAGGGAGGGAGGAGGGGTAGCCCGGCACTGCAAAAGACCCTAAAGGCTAAGGTCTGTGGCTCCCACAGAGAGAAGCTCCGGGCCGGAGTTACAGGCAGGGGCCGGCCGTGGGGTGAGGGGAGGGTGGCAGAGGACCGCAAGGGTGCACTGCGCCTGTCGACAAAAAAGTGCTTTGTTGAGGTGCTGAGGTGGTGCCCCAGCCCAGAGTGGGGCTTCTTCCCCGAGGAGGTTTGAGCCACTTGCATGGGGGCCTTCGGGGCCAGATACTTGACACTCCCCCTACATACACACACATATCCCCCCTCTGGTTGGGGAGCTGGGAAGGGATAGGGGTGGGTAGAGCTCCCATATCTCCCCCAGGAACACAGCCCTCCCCCCTGGCCTGTGCTTCCGCCTCACCGCCGTGTCTCCTTGGCCTCACCCTCTCCCTTCCTTCCTCCCCCTAGCCGGCTCAGTTCGGGGAAGCTGCAGGAGTTCGGCGTGGGGGATGGCAGCAAGCTGACGCTGGTGCCCACCGTGGAGGCGGGCCTCATGGTAAATGGCTGGGGCACAGTGCCCCAGAGGCTCTGGCGCAGGCGGGCAGCCCCTTCCCCTGAGAGCTTGGTTCCCAGCACACACCCTGCCAGGGCGGCCCCGCCGGCAAGCAGCTCCCCCGCCCTGGTGCCCGGGCCCTCTTGCAGCCGAGCGCCCGCTCAGAGCGCCTTCTCTGTTTCAGTCCCAGGCCTCGAGGCCAGAGCAGTCTGTGATGCAGGCCCTGGAGAGCCTGACCGAGACACAGGTAAGACCCGCGCCGGTCCCTCTGAGACCAGAGGGAGGGCCTGGGAGTGGGGGGGTGGTTGTGCTCCCAGGAGACCCGTGGGGAGGGAGGGGACGCACCGCCCAGTCTTCCTGCCAGTTTGGGCTGGTCACCCAGCTTCCTCTTCCTCCTCCCTCTCCGCACTCACCACCTGACCTTGAGGGCCTTCTCTCCCACGGTGGCTGCCATGGAGGAGGGGGCTGGGCTTTCACAAGCCTGCCTGCCGGGGTGACCTTGGGCCTGGGGCCCCAGCCCTATACTGAGGAGTACTCCCTCCACAGCCACTGCGGTTTCCCCAGGGCGATCTTTTTTTTTTTTTAAACATTTCTGTGGGTGGGTGGGAGGAGGACTGGAGGGGCCAGCTTGGGTGACACTCCTTCCGGCTTCTTTGACCCCATTGTAAGGGGTGACTCCCTCCCCTTCTCCCTTTGGCCTTTGTTCTCTGCCCCAAAAGGGGGAGGGGGGCTCTCACCCCAGGGCCTTAGCCTAGACAGGATGTTAGGAAAATATTTAGCAACTGGCCAGGAGCTGAGGAGGAAGGCAGGGACTGGCCCACGGCCGGGTTCCCGGTTTTGTTGCAGCATTTATTTATTTATCTTTTTTTTTTTTTTTACCTCTTCCTTTCCTCATTTTTCTGGCGGCAGGGCCCTCCTCCCAGGAGGGTGACACAGGCTTCAGCTATCCGCCTGCTGCCAGGGTGGGGAAGCAGGCTGCTGCCCGCCCCGGCTAGGGGGTGGGCTGGGCTGGCCGCAGGAAACCTGCTCAGCGGCTTCCCTTCCTCCTGCCTGGAGGCCCTCGCCCCCTCCCCGACATGTAGCATCCTGTCCTCACCAGCTAGGTAGTGAGGAGGAAGAGGGGCGCTGGTGCTGGGTGGTCTGCCATCAGGAGGGCCGGTGGGCTACAGGCAGAGCTGGGGTCCCAGAAGCTGGGTGGGGGCCGCACTGGATTTCCCGGTGAAGATGGGAACTGAGCTATCGGCTCTCAGGGGGGCCTGCGGTTGGCAGGGGGGCCAGGGGTGTCTTTGGTTCACATCCGCCCCACAGTGCCTGCGTCAGGAGGCGGGGGGGGGGGGGCGCTGGGCGGAGTGACTGGCTCCCAGGGCTGTTGCCCCGCCTGGCACCGAGTCATGCCCGCCTGTTCGCCCTCCCCAGGGAGGAAGTTGCAGGGCGGAGGGGTGGGGGGGGACTCCCCAGCTGCTCTTGGGGAGCCACCCCAAGCCTTTCCTGCAAGGGGAGCTTCTGGACCCGGGGAGGGTACCCTGCAGACCAGGCTTCAGGGTTTGGGGGAGCTGCACACTGCCCGCCTTCCTCGCCGCCTCCCTGCGGCCCCCAAGCAGAGAAGGTTACGCCAGCCGCTGCCAGCGGAGGGCTGGGAGGCGGTGGTTCTGAGTCATCCCGGCCTGTGTCACTTCTCAGAAACCTCCACCCCCCCCCCCCCCACCCCCCCCCCCGGGGGGGCAAGCTCAGCACTGGCCAGGCTCCAGAGGAGGGACCCAGTCTGCACTGGGTGTCGGATGCACCCCCTGCCACCGCCACCCACCAGATCTGAGGGTTTGTGTTGGGGCTGCATAGAGGTCTCGTGGGACCCAGGCCTCAGAACCATCAGGGCCCCCTCCAGCAGCGAAGCCTCCCCCTCAGCCTCAGCCCCACCCAGGACAGATAAATATTTATCTTGAGAAAGCAAAGGTTAGGAAGAAGAATTTGTCCAGGAATTCCCGCCCACTCGCTGCCTGGGTGGCTTAACTGGGAGGGGGTCTGCGATTGACTCCCCTCTGGTGTTCACAGGCAGAGGATGGGGAGCTGGGAGGGTGGGGGTATTTGAGGGCAGCGACTGCTGACTGGGTCTTGCCCCCTCTGGCCTCAGTTTCCCCTTGAAAGAACCAAGCTGGCCAGGGAGGGCCAGGCCCCCCCATCTGACCCGCCTCTGTCCCCCACAGCCCCCAGTGGCGCCCGGGCCGGGCCGGGCTGGCGGAGGCGTCTTCCGGAAATACCGATTCATTTTATTTAAGCGTCCGTGGCACCGACAGGGACCCCAGAGCCCAGAGAGGGGCGGCGAGAGGCCCCAGGTCACGCAGCGTGGGGTGCCGGGGCTGGGCCGGGCTGGGGGCGCAGTAGGCTGGGGCCCTGGCGCTGACGGGCCCCTCTCTACAGGTCAGTGACTTCCTGTCGGGCCGCTCGCCGCTGACCCTGGCGCTGCGCGTGGGGGACCACATGATGTTCGTGCAGCTGCAGCTGGCCGCCCAGCACGCCCCGCTCCAGCACCGCCACGTGCTGGCTGCCGCCGCCGCTGCCGCCGCCGCTGCCCGTGGGGACCCCAGCATGGCCGCCCCCGTGTCCCCCTGCCGGCCCATGGCCGGTGCTGCCCGAGTCCCCCCGATGGCCAGCAGCCCTGCCCCCACGTCCCCCTCGCCTGTCACCGCCGGCTCCTTCCGATCCCATTCCGCTTCCGCCGCCTGCCCTGAGGTGAGTCTGGGAAAGGTGGGCTGTCCCCCGCCTCACGGAGGGTTGGGGGCTCAGAGCCCCAGGTCTACAGCCTCCAGGGACTGTCCTTGCTCCCCCCCCCACCCCCCCCCCCCCACCGCAGCTGACCTGCCTTCTTCTCCCCGGCATCCTGCAGATGGACTGTTCGCCCCCTGCCAGTGCTGGCGCTAGCCCCACTTCCACCCCCGGGGGGAGCCCTACCTCCCGCTCCCGCAAGCCTGGCGCTGTCATCGAGAGCTTCGTGAACCATGCCCCGGGGGTCTTCTCAGGGACATTCTCTGGTAGGTGTCGCAGTACCCCTGCACAGATCCCTGCCACCCAGAGGCAGCGCCTGGGTGGGGGTAAGATCTCACCCGTCGCCCCCCGGGGTCTCCTGGCCCGTGCCCCACCATACAGGAGGCTGTGGGCCCCCAGGAGGCGCAGGTCCCCGCGTGCTTGCTCCCACCCTGGGGGCCCACCTGTCTGCGCATGCGCTTCAGAGGCCACGTGTCCATCCCGCCCGCACTCACCAGCAGCCCCCCACTTCCTGCAGGCACACTGCACCCCAACTGCCAGGACAGCAGCGGGCGGCCGCGGCGTGACATCGGCACCATCCTGCAGATCCTCAACGACCTTCTGAGTGCCACGCGGCACTACCAGGGCATGCCCCCGTCCCTGACCCAGCTGCGCTGCCACGCGCAGTGCGCGCCCGCCTCACCTGCCCCGGACCTCACCCCCAAAACTACCTCCTGCGAGAAGCTGGCGGCTGCAGCCCCGGCCTCCCTGAGCCAGGCCCGCATGTGCAAGCCCCTGGGTGAGTGTCCAGCGCACCCCGCCCGTCCCTGGGCTGTTCAAGGCCCCTCTGTGCGTGGCTCAGAGCAGCTGACCCGCCGGGGGGCTGGGAGGGGGGGCGGCAGCTGCTGCTTGCCTTGCTCCGCAGGAGAGCGGAGAGAACGGAGCATGTGTGTTTGGGGCACAAAGTGTCCTTGTCCTCTCCCGAGGGGGGCGCTTCCTTCCCTCCCCCCACCCCCCTGCACTTTGTCCAGATGGCAGGTGGGGCCTCTGTGAATGGCCTGGTCTGATGAAGGAGGGGGCATTGCTGCTCCAGGGGTGGCTTGAGTCCCCCAGAGACCCAGCCGGCCCCAGGAAATCCTGAGCCCTGTGGAACAGTGTCACTGTTCTGCCTTGGCGGGCCTCCGGCCCAGGTCATGAAGGGGAAACAAAGCCACCAGCCTGAGGGCCAACGTCCCACCTGACCAGTGGGGCTGGCGGTGTGCTCCAGCACCCGCCTTGGCCGGGTCTTGCGGTGGACGGGGCCTGAGAAGCCTCCAGTCTGAGACACCTCCTGGCGACCGGGAATGCTGGGTGGTGCCTCATGCCGTGGGGATTGGGGGTTGTCTGGCCTCTCCCCCCAAGGGCCACAGGGCTCATGGTCACTGCCTCCTTTCAGGGGACCGGCTGCGGCAGACAGAAAATCGGGCCACCCGCTGCAAGGTGGAGCGCCTCCAGCTCCTGCTCCAGCAGAAACGGCTCCGCAGGAAGGCCCGGCGGGATGCCCGCGGGCCCTACCACTGGCCGCCAAGCCGCAAGGCCGGCCGCAGCGACACCAGCGGTGGCGGTGGGGGCAGCGGGCCCAGTGAGGCCTCCGGCTTGGGCCTCGACTTCGAGGACTCCGTTTGGAAGCCGGAAGTCAACCCTGACATTAAGTCAGAGTTCGTGGTGGCCTAGGAACCACGTCCCTCGCCCGGCCACCTTGAGCGGAGAGTCCCCTGGGCCAGCCTGCGCGCGGGAGGGCAGGCAGTTGGGGTCAGGGCAGTGGGAGGCCCCTCCCTTCCTACCAGCTTCCTTCTGGTTTTTGGGTTTTTTTTTTGTTGTTGTTTTTGTTTTTGTTTTTTGTTTTTTGTTTTTTGTTTTTTTTTTTCTTCAGTTTTTGGGGTTTTGGGGGGGTTTTTTTTTTGTTTGTTTTAATTTCCATTCTTACCATGGTTTAATGAACTCTCCGTGGACTTGGTTCCTGCCTCCTTGGTTCAGCTCACACTTCCCCACCTCTTCCTCCCGTGGTGGCTCCCGTCCTCGGCCAAGCCGGGCCCTCCCCGCCCACTTCCCAAGCTCCAGAGATGTAGCAGTCACTCCAGATGGCCGAGAGTGGGACGAGACGAGGAAGCCGCCCCCACCCCTTCAGGTTTAAGTCAAAAACGTAGATGCCTCATGATGCACTTTACAGACGGGCAGGGCCAAGGAGGGAAGGCCCACTGCAGCTGCACCCTGGCCTTCAGGGTGGCCGGCAGGCCCCACAGCCACTGGAGACCCGCTGCGCTGCCCCTGCGGCCAGGTCTCCTCCACACCTATGCTTTTTTCTCTTGGTCTATTTTTCCAGGAAAAAAAGAGGAGGGGCGCTTCAGTAGGCTGGCCCCAGCCTGCCTCTGGGGTTCAGGTGGAAGTGTGGGGCCCTCTCCTAATAGGAAAGGGAGGGAGGGGGACAGACCAGCCACCAGCCTTTGCGTCCACGCACTGTGCCATCTCCCCTGGCCCCACCCCCTTTTTGCTCTGAGCTTGGGGTATTTATAGACTATTAATTTTCTGAGCCAATAGTGGTTGGGAGTCTCTTGAAAACTGGGAGAGAAATGGTTGGGGGACGGAGGAATCACCCCCAGCCCTCCTTCCTGGCCCAACCCGAGAGAGATGTGGCCTGTGGGCTGTGTCTGGAGGGCCCCCTGGCAGTCAGGAGAGGAGGGGGTGCTGAGCTGTGAAGCCCCAGTAGGGGTGACGCTGTGTAGCATTAACCCCCTGGGGGGGGGCTTCGCTGCTGGTCTAAATTGGACCCTCCCCACTTGTGCCCTTATCCCCAGATTCCCCTGGGGCAGAGGGACAAGCCCTCTACTGGGGCCATTTCAATGGGGGTGGAGTTTTTTTTCATTCACTTATTTTTTACTGATAATGGAGATGATCAGGCCCTGCCCCCTGCCCAAGTCTGGTCCTTGCCCTGCCTTTCTGTCCTCCAGACACCCCCACCCCCTGCCTGTTCCCTCCTTTCATCCTATTGTAGGTGAACCCCCCCCCCATTATGTGTTTAAAGTTAATGGTTTCAGATGTGAACATCATGTGTTAATTGTAGCTCTGTAAACTTTTTTGTGGGGGGGGGGGTAGGGAGGGGTCAGAGGGTAGGGGTCACTGATTTTTGTTTGTTTTCATTTTCCAAAAAAAAAAAGAAAAAGGAGAAAAAAGGAGTGGGTTTGTTTTTGAAGAACTGTGTTGGATACCTATTTAAATGTGTTCTGTTTTGTCGGGGTTTTTTTTTGTTTGTTTTGTTTTTTTAAACAATTTTTAAATAACACCTGTGCCTCCACGGGTCTGAGGGTGGAGGCCCCAGGCAGGAACCCAGGCAGCCCGTCCCTCTCTGCCCTCACCAGGGCTCCCCCAAGAAAGCATTACCCACCCTCAGGGGTCGGGCTGTGGGGTGTCCCGGCACCTTGCCTGAGTTTCCTGTATGAAAACAAAATTGGGAAAGATTAAACCTATACAAACACCGTGATTTCAAGTAATAAACAAGATGAAACGAGTGAATGTGCTGCCCACTTGGCGGGGGGGAGGGGTCTTGGCCATCACAGAGGGCGCTCCCAGGTACGACGGGTGGTCTTAAAGCCTGGGAGTGGCACGGCTGGCGGCTGTTTCCCCTGAAGAGGGGGCCCCCGGCGAGACCGACAGGTAGTGGCAGCTGGGGAGTGGGTGGGGCCTGATCCCAGAACGGTTCCCACGTTCCCTCCCCGGCTTGAGGTAAGGGCGGGCAGGAAGTTGCCCCAGCAGGAGAGGGAGGGGCCAGCCACTTCCCGGTACTCAAGGCCGGAAGTCCTGCAGGGTGTGGGCACGGGGCTGCCTGCTAACAGCACGCCATGGGTGGGGCCTCCGTTCCCGGCTCTGGGAAGTGGGCTGGGGACTGACCCCTGGGACTCTCACCAGGGCTACCTGACCACGCTCGTTGGGCCTCGATGTCCCCAGCCACTGACGGGGAGCCTGCTTCAAATGCTGGGCCAGGCAGGAGGTGCTGCCTGGCTGGAGCGCTGACCTGAGCCCTCTCCTGGGTACCGGGCCTCCTGGAGCTGTCTAGTGGAAATCAGAGGTTCCCCAGGGCCCGAGGCTTGTGTTCGAGGCCACTGGCCTGGCCGTCACAGCCCTGGGTGAACTCTCACCCCTCTGGCCTCACCCTGGCCTTGCATTCCAGCGCTCCCCATCCCTGATGGTCATGCCTCAGGCCTTTGTCCGGGCCATGCCCTACGCAGGAACACCCCTCTCCTGGGCGTCCTTGCTCTGCCTGGGGACTTCCTCAACTGGCATTTCCCAAAGGCTGGGCCAGGGGCAAGTCCACTGGGGTCCCCCTGTCATCCACTTTGGGGCTGGGCAGAGAGAGGACAGTACCAGCATCCTCACCTGTACTTCCTCAGTTCCCAAACCCTGCCAACTAGAAGTTACAACTAATTACAGTCCCATCTAATAGGCGAGAAAACTCCGAGCCCAGGGAGAAACAATCAGTCGCCCTAGAAGATTGGGATGTTTGTCAAACTGGTGACCACTCACTCCTGGGCAGATTTTGGGTGGCCCAAGTCCTTGCCCTCCCAGCTCCAGGGACCCCAGGGGTAAGGGACACAGGTGCTGTCCCAGGAGTGTCCTGGGAACATCTCCAGAAGGCCCTTCTGCCCGTCTCCCTGTCCAGTCACCTCCAAATCATCCCAAGCCCACAGCAGGAAGGTTGGGTGCCACATGTCAGGGTGATCCCTCCAGACCTTAGTCAACGGCCACAGGTTGGAGATGTGGGTGGGACACCTCAGGTGGAAACTTCCGCCCACGCAGCCCTGAGGGTCAGGGCTGAGGGCTGTACCCAGGTGACTCCGCAGGGCTGGGTTGGGGGTGTGGAAGGAGGTGTCAGCTGAGGCGCCCGCTGAATCACCGGCTGCTGCATCACAGGCTATGTGTGCGCGCGGCAGGGCGGGGGGCCTTGCCCTGCTGCCCAGGAACCCATCCCTCAGGGCGCTACCTGGAGCCCAGCTCGGGAGTCCAACGTTCGCGGCCCTGCCCTGGGGTCGTAAGGGAACTACACCCCGGTGGGGGTAGCGGGCCCTTGGCCTCCTTCCCCCTGGAAGGGCGCGCAGCGCACACAACTCGCCGCGGGGAGGTGCCGGGCCAAAGGGAGCTGCGGCCGGAGGGGCTGCAGGCTAGGCCACTCGAAAGTAAGGTAAACTGAGGCCCAGCGACGGCTGGGGCTGCGGAGATCGCAGGGGGCGGTGTCTGCCCTGCGCCGCCCCCTCCTCCCATTGAGGAAAAAGCTGAATGGGAGGGGGTGGCCCCCGGAAACCCGCAGGAATGGAATCGCGGTTTCCACGGCAACGCGCCGCGAATCGGGCCTGACGTCACCGCGGGGAGGGCGCCCCGGTCGCCCCCGTCCGCTCGTCGGGGAGGGGGGCTCGGGTCCGGCCCACTCATCCCCGGGGACGCCTCACTGGTGGCCCCGCCGTTCGTTCTTCCGCGCGCACCAATGGCAGCGTGGCGTCCGCGCCGGAGGGTGGGACCGCGCCCGAGCCAGCCGAGTGCGCAAGCGCGGCGCGGAGGCGGTTGGGGGGGCCCTCCCTGTGGTCGCGCGTCTGCAAACTTGGGGGCGGGAGGCGCGCCGAGGGTCTGACGGCTCCGCAGCGCCGGGACGGAAGAGGGGGCGTAGCGGAGGGCGCCGCACGTGGACCCCAGCACCAGCGCGCTCGCTCGCACCCCTCCTTCCACGTCCCGGCATTGTGTGCTGCCCCCTCCTCGGCTCGGCGGCGCGACCTCCGGATTGGGGGAGCACGCGGCCCCCGGGCGGGGGGGAGAGCACGCGGCCCCCGGGCGGGGGGGAGTGCCCCCGGCCTGAGGCTTTGCCAAAGGAATAGGAGTTTGCCAAGCGTTGGAAGAGGGAAGGGGTGCCCCTAGGTGGGAGACATCGTGTGCCACGACCCGGAGACGCGCAGGCAGGTGTACTGGTAACAGCTGCGAAGTGAGCTGGGGGAGAGGAAACAAACGGCGGGAGGAAAACGCCGAGGCGAGGACCCGAAGGGGGTGATTCCCCAAATCTGTGGCTGGGGATTGAGACGGGCCCCCGGGGAGGAGGGCCCAGAACATCCAAGTGGCCGGACGGCCGGGCCCGGGCCGGAGGAGCGCCGGGTGAAGCGCTGTCCGAAGGCGGCAGAGGTGGTCGGCAAGGGGCCGCGGGAGGCTAGCGGGAGCAAGTTTTGCTGTGATCAGGAGTCCCCTCGGAGAAGGTAGCGGTCGGTGGGAGCAGGAGCAGGCCCCGCCTGGTGGGGAACTTCGGGTCCAAGGGTAGCCCCCCGCTGGGCAGGCGCAAGACTCAGTCGCGGGTCGGGCGGGCCGTGTGCACTGGTGTGGCTGCCAAGCTGTGGAGTCTGGACTGGAGGCTTGGGTCCCGGGGGACACTGCTCCTGGTTGATGCGACCGCCGTGGGCAAGCAGGAGAAGGTCACTGGGGTCACTGCTTTCTGCTCCAGGCCAGAGTCCCCGGGGGGGGGGGGGGGGGGGGGGGGGGGTGGGGGGGGGTGCCCCGGGGGCCGGGCCGGGGGGCGGGGGGGGGGGGGGGCAAATGGATAATTGGGGTTGGCTCCACGGTTTTGAAATGCCAAAGGCTGGGGTCAGGGCCTGACTTGGGGAGGAGCCGGCCTCTGGCAAGGAGCCATGTGGGGAGACAGGAGTGAGCGGTATCCCGTTGGGGCCAGCTCCCGCAGCCCCAGCACCAGGCGGGTGCCCTGGGCACAGCCGCCCCCACCAGGCCCAGTGGGACCTGCCTGCCTCTCTAGGCGCCTGGGGAATGGGAGTTACCAAGCCACAGCCAAGGGTGCTGGGGCCCAACCCAGGAGTCTTGACTCCAGCCCCACCCACGGCTGCCCAGCCCTGGGAGGGCAGGGGACAGGCAGCTTCTGGTGTGACCCGGTGTGGGGGCGGGGCTGCTGTCACCTGGGGCCTTGCCCCTGTGACGGCCCTCCCTCCGGGTCCCTGTCCCTGGCTCGCCACCTCTCCTTCTCCCCTCTAGTTCTGCCCCCTATCTACTTCCTTTGCTGCCTCTCCTGCAGGCGGCGGGTTGTCCTCTCCTCTGTTGGCCTTCCTCAGGGTCTCCGTCTGTCTCTGTTGGTATCTGGGTCCCTGTCCCACCGGCTCCTCCCCCACTTCCGCCCCCTCTCCGGAGCGGGGAGCCCTCCATCACCCCCGGCACACATTCCAGCCTCCACCCCCGCCCGGCTGCCCTTCCCTGGAGCCAGCTGCTGCTGGAGGGAGTGGGCTAGGGATGGGTCAGAGGTTGGGGTGCCGGCAGGGGCTGTAGGGGGCACCCCCTCCTCCGGAATGTGGGCGGGGCTGCCCGCAGGCAGGGCGGGGGGGGCGGTCAGGGCTCTAGACAGCTGGCTGCGAGCAGACCGCCTGCGCCTCCCCCCCCAGACACTGCGCACGGCCCACCTCCCACACACGCCACCCCCCCAACCCGCCCCTCTCGCCCACGCTCTGAAGAAGTGCACCCTCCAACAGTTAGGGGCCCGATACGGATTCCCACCTGAGTGCCAGGCTCCTGGCTCTGCAGTACACAGGCCCGCCCCCACACACACACTGCCCCACTCACACTTTGATGCCACCACAAAGTCCCTCGACGCTATGATTTTCAAAACAATGCCCCCCCCCTTCTCACCCTGGACCAAGACCTCCCTTAAGAAAACCGCAGAATTGAAAGTCACACCCGGCAGGGCAGGCACTCAGAGCCTCAGAGACTTGTCACCCACAACAGCACCCTCCCAGAACACGGCCCATTGCTCCAGCCACACACTCCGGCCCACCATACCCTCCGTGGCTATAGGCCTGCCAGAGAAGCAGAGAGCTGCTTATCTGGGTTGGGGACAGGTGGGGTGTGTGCCCTCACTCACTCCATCCCTGGTGGGACCTGGAAGAAGGGGCATGAGCATCAGACCATTTCCCGTGTGCCTGCGACAGAAGAAAGGGCAGAGAACCCCAAGTGCCTCCTGGGGGGCTCTTGTCCCCATTCAGCCTCACTGACCCCAGGAATCCCTGCTGCTGCACCCACGTCTCAGATGGGCAACTGAGGCCCTGAGAGGGGCCTGGCCACACCAGCCTGCCCAGCAGGGCACCCGGCCCTCACTGACCTTCAAGGAAAAGCAAGACAGCTGTGGGACACCAGCACTTGTGCGGCGGATGCTTGGGGCAGCCCAGGCCACACGGACACAACTGTCTTCCCTGAGCCCCTGGCGACTGCCACAGGAGGGGGCCACTATGTCTCCCTCCGGCCACTCCAGTGTTGCCGTGGAGCCACAAGCCCCGGGAAGGGGTCCTTCTGCCCCTCCTTGTACCCATAGGGAGGCTGTGTGTGGGTGCCATCTTGAGTGTGGGGCTAAGGTCAAGTGAGTGGATAGGACACTTGTGGGGGACAGCTCCTCCTACCCGCCAGGGGTCGGGAGGTGTGAACCTCAGCCCCTCCCCAGCCTCAAAATCCAGCGGGCTGTGGCCCTGGCCCCCACCAAGGCAAGCCTCAGGGTTTTCGTGAGCACACAGAGGGGGTCTTTGTGCTCAAGGTCTGGCGTTTCTCAGACATCTGGCACATGTTTGATGTACTTGTGTGTTTGTCCACCACACACGTGCCTCCGGGATCCTCTGCAGAAAGGACAGGGTCACCGTCTGGGCCTCTGGGGCATCTGGAGTACAAAAAAGAGCAAACGTGCAAACCCGAGGGCCGGGAGTGTGACATCCAGAGGCCTTGCCCTCACACTGGTGGGCCGGCGTGTCTCTGTGGCCCCTCTAGGCCCCACCCCACAGTCTGTGCTCATGGCCACAAACCATCCAGTGCCCGGCCCTTGCAACTCGGGTGGGAGCCAGGGTGGGAGCAGGATGGTGCCAGCCTCGTGTTCCTGGGCCTTCACTCACAGGGGGCTCCACTGGGTGCCTCTGCCCATCCCCTGTCCTGCACATTCTCCACTGCGGAGACCCCTTCCTAGGAACAGGAGGGAAACTGACGCCAGGGGCAGCCCCTTCTAGCGCTTCAGGGTGGCAAAGAGCTGAGCTTCCTGTGTTCACGGTCAGCAGCCACCTGGGGCCTCAGAGACAGGGGAGGGTCCACACCTCCTGCAGGTAGGAGCCAGAGCCGGGTGGAGGGGGGGGGGACAGTTTGACTCTGCCGGGCTTCTGGCCTCCTGCAGCCGTCCTCTGCCCTGCAAGACCCTGGCCACTGCTGACACAAAGCACAACGGCCCACCCCAGGGGCAAGAGTCACGCCTCCAACCACGGGGGTGCCCACCTCTCTGTGAGGCCTGCCCGGGAGTCACACACACGCAGGCCTGTCCGTGACTGGTCCCACATCCGTGTCCCTTATGCACACGCTCTGGAGTCCATGTACGCCCCCGTCGTGTCTTGCGCACGGAGCACTGTCCACACACTTCCATACCTGGGCACACACAGCCCCACTTTTGCATCCACGCAGGCACGGTGCCCTGCCATCCTGTCTGTTTACCCACGACTCCCAGCTCACCGGCACACATGTGCACCACACCTGGCAACGCGCGCACTCATCCAGTCTCCACTTCCCCCACCCTGGCTCTGGGCCCTGCGGGTTTGGGCCAGGCGGGCCAGCGAGTCTCTGCCAGGACGGTCCCATTTGTGCGCCCCCGCCGGGAGGCCGCCAGGTGCACTGTCCCGGCCCCCGCCTGGTCGACCGGGAGGGGGCGATAATTACGCGGCCCGAGGGTCGTCCTCCCCCCACCCCCCACGCGCCTTTCATCCCGGCCAACGCCCGTCCGGGACCCAGACGCTCATTACCGCCTCCCGCCCGGTCATTAGCCAGGGTCGGGGGAGGACCCGGCGTCCCGAGGCCCGGCCGGGCAGGAAGGCGGAGGGGGCGCCGCGGGAACGAGATAGACCCGCCCTCGTCTCCATGGCGACGTCCGCGGGTGGGGAGTCCAGGCGGGGAGCGGCTGGACCGCGGTGGGAGAAGTGGTCCCCGAGGCGGGCGCCCCCTCCGCAGAGGGGCGATTTGTAGACGCGCCGACGGGGACCTCCCGGCCTAATCCCCGTCCCGTCGGGCAGGCGGCGAGCACCGCGCGTCCAGGCCGCGAATAGCAGCCTCTCCCCTGCCCGCGGCTATTTTGAGACCCATCCTCCCAGCGTGCTGGCAGAGGCGCGGGGTCAGGCCTTTGGGCGGAACGAAGACCTCGTCCCACGCTGGAGCACGCGGCGGGACCCGGAGCCCCTGGCTGGGGTGACAGCGAGGCCGCAGCGCCGCCTCGTGTCCGTGGGGAGAGCGTGGCGCAGCGGTCGCTACAGCGAGGAAGGTGTGAGAGCCGCCCCCCACCCACGGAAAAGCAGATGCAGGAAACCACAGGGATGCAGGCGGGGACGGAGACAGGCCGCACACCTGAGACGCCAGCACGCAGTCCCCGCACAATGCCCAGAGCGGGCAGAGTTGGCCACAGGTGTCCCCAGGCATGGGTCCTTTCTGAGATGGGAACCCAGGACAGTCATGGGTATACATGGAGATGCAGCAACAGGCTTGTAGTAAATGTTTAATAACCGCGTGCTGGTGGAAGGAAGGAATGAATGAACAGAGCGCTTCACAAAACCAGGGGAAGGCAGACTCAGAACCGCGGAGCCTTGGGGGCGGGGCCTAGGCCAGGGAATGATTCTGGGCCACCAAGGCTGCGGGGACACCAGGTCTGGGCTGGAGCCAGGAGCCCCTGACCTGACTTTGCTAGGGGAGCCCACCAAAAAGGGTGGCAGGCAAGTGTTCCCGAGCTGGGCTGACCTGGCCCCAGCCCACCAGCCCCCCCCCTCCACGCCGGCTGGGAGGCGGAGGGAGCTGAGAGCTGGCGTCTCTTTTTGCTCCTTTTAATAACCACCCTGCGTGAGAGGCTGACGCAGCAGCGGGCTGCCTCTGACGGGGAGGGCTGTGGCACCAGGCAGCGACGTGTGTGTGGGGGGGGGGGTGGCAATGAGTCAGGAGTTTCTCTGCAGGAGGGGGCTCCTAAATGGGGGAGGGGTCCCAGTGATCTTGTTACGGGAGACCATGTCCTTGCCTGTGTGCCTTACTTGGTCAGCTAGGCCCGCCTGAGGGTGTCAGCAAGTCTGAGGGGGCCTGGAGCGGGGCTGGAACTTCTCTGTGGTGGGCAACAAAGCGGGGGGGGGGTCCTCTGTTCCCAAGTACTCCAACTCCTCTGCATGGCGTCTACCCTCTGAAGACTGTCCAGAGCAGGGCGTGGGCAGGCAGGGTTCTGCACTAGTTTTTTCCATCCCGTGGAGGCGTCCAGGGTCACCAGAGACAACACAAGCCAAAGCCTGCACGGGGGCAAATGGTGGCCACACAGGGGCTCCCATAAAGTGGCCTTGGGACTCTCCGAGAGCAATCTTGCAGGTGAGGGTTCCTGCAAAGCTTGTTCTTCTGATAGCAGAGGTCTCGGAACCCCCAGACAGGAGAGGAAGAGAGCATTGCTCACCCCACCACCGATGATGAGTCTGTTCATGTGCGGGCAGGAAGCCGGAACGCATGCTGGAGGGGAGCCCAAGGGTTGAGACCAATGTTGGGTGCAGGGCTGGCCCCAGTGATGGGCTGGGTGCCCAGGAGGGGGTCAGCCAGCCCTCCGGAGCTGCAATGCACAGAGGCGTCTGTCTAGGTGAGTGTGGGGGTGTGGGCACAGCACCAAGCAGATGTCAGGATTGGGGTGGAAGGAGGTGTGGGTGCTGGTGGAGATTTGTAGGCAAAGCAGGTTGCCTGCGATTGGGGCGCCCCAAAATTGCGAAGTAGGAGGAAATGGGAGCTTGGTGAGTATTGGGATCCACACACGTGGGGTTGTCTCAGTCTTGGGGTTTGGGGTGGCGTAGGGGCCCATTCCATGAAGTAGTGGGGTCCCGGGAGTACCAGAGTATCCGGTTATTTGGCGTGGATATCAGAATGATGTCAGGGTTCAGGTGGACTGACAGTTGGGGCTCCGGTGGGGATAGGGACTTGGCCAAGGCTGCATTGGCGGCGACTGCCGAGGCAGAGCGCAAGTCTGAGTTCGAGCCACACCAAGAGATGCCCGGGAGGTTTGGGGCCTTGGCCTCCAGAGACCCCTTTGTTCCCGACCACAGACCGGGAGGTGGGGTGGGGGCGGGCATGCGGTTGTGGGTCAGCTCCGCCCCGCCGCGCGCCGGGCCCGCCTCCGGGTCGCGGGCGGGGGACTGCGGGCGAGGCGCGTCCTCGCCAATTATCGCGCCCGGAACCCGCGCGCACGGGAGTGGGGAGGAGCCGGGACAAGCCCAGCCCCTGCCTCATGAATATGAGATGTTGCTGCAGCTGATGAGCCCTCGGATTGGCTGGCGCGGGGCAGGGGGGGGCGGGGACCCGCGGCGGCGTACTTAAGGCCGGGCGCTCGGCGCCCCCCCCTCAGTCGCGCGTTAGGAGGCTTGGCTCGTTGTGCTGCGCCCTGTTCCCGCCTGCGTCAGGGACCTTCCCGACTCAGTGGTGAGGGCCCTGGCGGCACCGACTCCGCGGGCCCGGGGCGGCAAGCGGCTTGCGGCCGGCCGGAGGAGGCGGGACGGCGGCGGCACGCCCCTGGGCGGGGGCGGCGCCGGGGCGGGCCCGGGGTGGAGTCCGCCCCGCCGGCGGCGATGGGCAGCGGGACACCGGGCCAAACTGTGGCCGGAGAGCGTCCTTCCCTCGGGCCCGGCTCTCCGCGAGCGGGACGCCACCGCAAAATGGCGGCCGCGAGCGCGAGGCTGCACCCAGCGAAATGGCGGGAGTGCCGGGTCCCCGGATGGAGTGGCGCAGGGCGTGCGCGGGGCGCATGCGCGCGGCGGTGGGCGGGGCCACGCTGCGTGGCCCGGGCCGCCGCTCCCGGTTTCCCGTTGGAGTCGCGCGGGGGCCGCGTAGGCCCGTCGCCCTCCCAGTTCCCCAAACTAGGGTCCGAGAGACGCGGCCCGCCGCGCGTTCTGGCCGGTGTTTTCGGCGGTGCTCGGCGGGGTTTCTCCCAGCCGGGAAAGAGTCGGCCCAAGCGGGCCGCAGCCCCACACGTCAGGCTCCACGTGGGAGGCCCCCGCCCCCGCGCCCAGTGCCCAGCCCCCCGGTTCCCGCCCTCACGGGGCCCCGCAGTGGACCAAGCACGTTGCCCTTCCCCACCTCATGGTCCTGCTCACGGAGGGGAAGCCCGGGCTGCGCGCAGCCGCTCACGATGGAGGCCGACGCCCCCCTGAGGTGTCCCACCGTAGCCGTCCCTGGGGCCCTCGGCCTGGACAGCCCGGGCGGCCGGGATGCAGCGCCGGCCCGCGGGGATCTCGCAGCCCGGGGCGGGGGGCGCAGAGCAGGTGCGGGGTCCCCGTGAACCCAGCGGTCCCGGCGTGCACCGGAGGCGGGCGCGGAGGGTCGCGGCGTTCATCCCACACGCCACGGGCCTTTGCGCGAAGTGGGCTGGCGGTCCCTGACGCCCCCGGCGGCCCCGGGGTCTCAACCGCGTTTGCCGCAGGCCGCCATGGCATCGGACGAAGGCAAGCTTTTCGTCGGCGGGCTCAGCTTCGACACCAACGAGCAGTCGCTGGAGCAGGTCTTCTCCAAGTACGGGCAGATCTCCGAAGGTGAGGCGGGCGCCGGGGGCCGGGCGGGGCCGCCGGGGAGGGCTGAATGCAGACCCCGCGTCTCTCCCGGACAGTGGTGGTCGTGAAAGACCGGGAGACCCAGCGGTCGCGAGGGTTTGGTTTTGTCACCTTCGAGAACATCGACGACGCCAAGGACGCCATGATGGCCATGAACGGGAAGGTGAGGGAGGCTGTCCCCCGGGGTGCGGGTCGCGGTGTGCAGAGTGGGCGGCGAGGGTAGAGGCTGACCGCGCCGTCTCCGCTTCCAGTCCGTGGACGGGAGGCAGATCCGGGTAGACCAGGCCGGCAAGTCGTCCGACAACCGGTCCCGTGGGTACCGAGGTGGCTCCGCGGGGGGCCGGGGCTTCTTCCGAGGGGGCCGAGGCCGGGGCCGCGGGTTCTCCAGAGGTGAGTGCTGCCTGCTCAGGGCCTTGTCCCCAGGAGCCTGGTGGGCCGGTGCTGGTAGGCGGTGGGCTGACCGCTTCCTTGTCCCTGGCTGCAGGAGGAGGGGACCGAGGCTACGGGGGGAGCCGGTTTGAGTCCAGGAGCGGGGGCTATGGAGGCTCCAGAGACTACTACAGCAGGTGGTGGCTGAGGTCCTGCCCCGGGGGTGTGCGAGGCTGCCCTCTGGACACTGGCGCAGGGCGGGCAGGCGGGTGGCGTGCATGGCCTGAGGTGTCTTTTTTTCAGCCGGAGTCAAGGTGGCGGCTATGGTGATCGGAGCTCCGGCGGGTCCTACAGAGACAGCTACGACAGTTACGGTAAGTCCCGCTCCGAGGGCACCACGCTGCGGGGCCTGCGGTGGGAGCTCAGTAAGCCTTGGCGCCCTGTGCAGGCGACACTCAGACTCTGCCACTGTCCTTGCCCGTAAGGGACAAGGCTGCTCTCTGGGTCTCCGTGCCAGCCGCCGTCTCTGCTGCGAAACGTAAAGGCAAAACCAGACTGACTGAGGAGGAAAGGGAGAGTGAGGGCCCCCCCACCCCGAGTGGGCAGCATCTGTGCATGTGCGGCCGCCCCGCCCTGCCGCCCTGCACTCAGCCGTGGGGGGGTTGGTGCCTCCCGAGGCGCTGGGCGCTGGGCTGAGCCCTCCAGGTCCGACCCGGGAGTGGAATGCTGCACCTTGTCGCGCGCTTCAGTGCTTTTACACTGTACCTGCTTCTTGTTCTCAGCTACACACAACGAGTAAAAATCCTTCCTGCTCAAGATCGTCCTTCCAATGGCTGTATATTTAAAGATTTTGGGAGCTTCGCTGAATCGTTGATGTGTAGTGAACACACCTCCTTGTACCCCACTTTTGTAGTCTTCTCGGTTCTGATCTTGTCAAACACAGCCTGACTGCTTCTGACCCCCAGATGGCCTCATTGCTAGACCTTTCTTTTTAAGGAAGCGCTGTTCGTTTTTAAGGGTTTTAAAAACGTTTTGAAAAGCACTTCAGATTTTCCTTTGTCGTTTCTACCAGGAGCCATAAGTTTTTTAGGAAATCACTGGGGGTTGTGTTGCCGTTTTTGTTCCTCTTTTTAGCGGGGTCAGGCCCCCGACGTTGGGCGCCCCGGTCTCTTCTCTTAAGATTGAACGGACTCTGAATCCGCTTTTTGTCGGAAGCTGAGCACGCTGTGGCTTTTTCCAACTCTGTGTAACGTTTCTGAGTGTCGCATGGTCGGACCCGTCCTGCGGCAGCCACAGAGGCGCTCCGGCTGCCCTGGGCCTGGCGTGAACGGCCCTTCTGTGCTATGTATGACCCAGTAGATCGCAGACGTCCCTCGAGAGGTTCTTGAAAATGTTTATTTATATTGTCCTTTTTTACTGGAAGACGTATGCATATCTTATTGATGTTGTATTTGAAGTGGTTAAGGAACTCTTGTACGCAGTTTTCTTTGGCTTCACGAAGCCGATTAAAAGACCGTCTGAAATGAACCTTGCTCTGACAATTTCCCTTTCATTGCACAACACACTCCCTGCTCCGGGTCGAGGCAGTTGGATCGGAGCGGGGAGCAGTTTGAGGAGGAGGTCTGCCAGTCCTGCCCGAGGCCCCTGGAGCGCTAGACAGGGAGGGCCAGACGGACAGATGCTTGCCGGGCCCCGTGGGACGCGGACTGCCTTTGGTCCCGGTGTAGGCAAGGAGGCGGGTGACGGGGAGAGCAGTTTAGCAGGGCCGGTGGACACTCGGGCACGTGACGCCGACCCAGACCGCCTTAGTCCAGAGGCAGGCCAGAGAGCGGGCAGCAGGCAGCGTCCCTGGGCGACCGCAGACTGACCGGCTCGTTAGCTAGCCCTGCTGTTGCTTTACAAGTTCTGAGCTTTCACCGCTAGCCTATGGAAGCTGCAGCCCCTCGGAGGACAGAAGTGTTGTGCGCCCAACAGAACCCTCTGAGACGCAAGCTGCTCCCTTGGCTAGCTCATATGTGGAAGTAGCCCTGTAATTCGAGGTAACTCCTTTTGCTCGTGTCCGCATCCCTCCTTGTCGAGAGCTCGTTTGAAAGTAAAGTCATGTACCTGGGGAATGGTCCTTTGACGGTTTTTCCTTTTCCTTTTTTTTTTTTTTCCTTTTTTTTTTTTAATCAAGCTAGCACTAGAGTCAGACCTTGGCCATTGACCCTTCCCCGCCTGCGGCCAGGCAGTCACGCCTCAGGAATAGGTTCGATCCATAGGCAGGATTGGAGGCCACCGAACGCCCTGGTTTTTGGAATTTTTGTTCATCAATGGACCGTCTTTTCCAGACCTCCTTACTCAGGCTCCTAACTAGCTTTCTCTGATGTCTGTTGCCGCCACGAGTTTTTCCCAGAGCCCACGCTCTTCTCTAAGCAGCTCCGTCCCCGTTGGGTAGCTGGCTCTGCTGAGGGGTGGAACGTGGCCTGGCCCATCGGAAAGGCGCAGGCCCATCCTGGGCACGCCAGCCTGTGACCGGGCCGCTTCCGGGATGCCCCCGATGACTAGGTTGAGACCCTCCTAGGAGCTGTGGATGGTTTCGGGGGAAGGGAGACGGGGCAAATGCGAGCCGTAGTGGGGACACTGGGCGTAACGCTTCTTTGCTTTGGCAGGTTGAAAGGAAGCCAGTATGACTTGGAAGGGTGGCCAGAGAGCAGCGATGACCTGGGGTCAATGTCCCAGGAGGGCCGTCACCTGGAAGCAAGAGCCAGAGGCACGGCTGCTTACCTCCGACCATGTACCTGTAAGTGCTCTTCTGGGGTGGGCGAGTGAGGCCCCTTGGCCCTGGTTGTGCCCGGCCCATCCAGTGGGTTCTCCTCTCCTGAGCTGCCCCACTGTGACCCCAGCCGGAGGTTGGGCTTCCCACTGGATCCCTCCTTATCCCCCCCTGCTTCTTGTTTTCCAGCAGGTGCATCCCTGGGGAGGCTGAGGGGCTGGGTTCACGTGGCCGGGAGGACCAGCCCTGTGCCAGTACTCTCCCTCGACGGGAGCGGGACCTGGACGTTGGATTTGAATAAAGGCCTGGTGTGTCCACACGGAAATCTGAGTTTGGCTTGGGGGCGTGGCCGCAGAGCCCGGCGTGGAGAGGGACTTGGAGTCCGCCAGAGAAACCATCTCCTGGCCTTTGTTCAGGGCCCAAGCTGAGCCCAAGCAGGAGCGACCACCTAGTCACTCGGTCGTCTCCTTGCGCGGTTCTCGTGGGTTTAGAGGGGCAGCAGTCAGGGTGCGAGGTGGTGGTGGTCCCCAGCCCCCCTCATCTGAGGCAGGCCCGCTCTCGCGGGGTCTTGGTATAGTGACCCCCAGAGCCTCCCATTTTGAGTTGCCTGCAGGGCAGAGCTTGCTTCCCGGGCTGGTTGCCTCCTGCCCCCGTCTTGGGGTGCAGAGCCCTGGGGCTGACCCTTGGTGGCGCTGCCGTGGGCCCTGAGCTGCGCACCTCAGCTCCCAGTGGGGTGGGGAGGGTGATGGCAGGGAGCCCGGAGCCCGGTCAGTGTAGCCTGCGGCCTGTGAGAGCGAGGTGCCCCCACCAGCTGGATCCCCACCCTCTGGCCCGGGGTGAGAACAGCCGCAGGTCCCGGGACCGAGCGCCTGGAGAGCACTGCCCCCCGCGGTGTTGCGGGCCATGGGCTTGGATCCCACTGCGTGCGGGGAGCGCTTCCTCAGGGAGGAGGCGCGGGCGGGCTGGGGGCCGCGGGCCGGGGAACCCGAGGTGCGCGCGCAGCAGGCCGAGCTCAGCGCCCTGCGGGCCCCGCCCAAGAGTACCCGGGGAGCCGCGCGGTGGGGGCGGGTCTCTGCGGGCGTTAGGCCCCGCCCCCGAGGTCCATTGGCTGACGCCGCCGCCGCGCCAATGAATGACAACTGCTTGCGGAGGCGGGGCGCAGCCACCGCTTCCGCCGGGCCATGGGGCCGCGCGTGCCGCTGCCGCCGCTCCTGCTGCTGCTGCTGCTGCTGCCGCCGCGGGCGCTGCTGTACGGAGCCGAGGAGGCCACGCTGTCGCCAACGTCCGCCGTGACGAACGGGAGCCAGCCGGGCTCGCCGCACAACAGCACGTACTCGCGGCCGCCGGGCTCGCCGGGCTCGGCGCTGCTGCGTTCCTTCTACGTGCTCACGGGCCTCAGCGGCCTGGCCGCGCTCTACTTCCTCATCCGGGCGTTCAGGTGCGTGCGCCGCGCGCCGCCCCCGCCGCCCAGCCGCGGCCAGTCGTCGTGCGCCTGGCGCCTCACGTGTCTGCGCCCAGCCCCGCCCCTCGGCGCGGACTGGGGGCGCGCGCTCGTCACGTGGGCGGGGCGGGATGGGCCCCGCCCCTCTGCGGCTGCCTGTGCGGCGGCGCCGCGGGGTGCGCGTCGGTGGTGGACCTCGGCTGCGTCGCCCCCGCGCTGGCCGGCGGGCCGGGTAGGCTGGCGGGGTCCTCCCGGGGCCGTTTGCCCGCGGCGCCGAGCGTGCCCAGAACCCCCGGACAGGCCCTTCCCGGGCTCTGGTGACCGCGGCCCTGGCGGCTCCGACCGCGGCCCCGGCGGCTCCGGCCGCGTCCGCGGAGCCGTGTCCCCTTTCTGCGCGTGGGGGGAGGGCCGGGAGTGGGGCCCTTCCCCAGCCGGGCCTCCGCGAGGACCGTCGGAGCCAGGGAGAGTCCCTGTGGTGGGCGGAGCGCGAGGGGAGCGCGCAGACTAGGCAGCTCCGTGGCGCGGCTTGGAGGGGTCTGGCCGCGGGGTGGGCGCGAAGCAGGACGGGGTGTCAGCACCCAGCCCTGGACGCGCCCGCGCGTGGCCCCCGAGCTTGCCTGGGCCTGCTTGCAGGTTGAAGAAGCCGCAGAGGCGGAGGTATGGCCTGCTGGCCAGCAGCGAAGACCCCGCGGAGACGGCATCGCTGGACAGCGACGAGGAGGTCGTCTTTGAAACGCGGAATCTGAGATGGTAGCGCCGGCCTCCCCTCGAGCGCCAGGGACTCCTGTCGCGGGGCAGCGGGGTGGGCCAGGTCGGAGGGTCAGGGGCTGAGGGCCTCTGAGGCCTCGCTGTGATCCCAGGGCTGGCCTTGCAGCTGCAGGCTGTGTGGCCCCGGAGCAGGGCTCGCCGGCTCCCGGCCTCCGGTAGTCAGCTCTCCAAGGCTGCGGTGCTTGCACCAGTGCTGGCTGTGCTCCAACCTCGAAGGCCCCAGTGTCGGGGCAGAGAAAAAACAGTGGGGCAGCTGCGGAGGGGCTGGGTCAGGGATGGCCTCCGTCGGGCCCCGCCCCGGAGGAGTATCAGGGCCCACTGGGCGCAGAGCCGGCAACCGGTCTGAAGCAGGAGTGAGGGCCTGCCTAACCCCAACCTCGGTGTGCTGGGGTGGGAGGTGCAGGCGTGGAGGCCAAGAGACCAGGAGACTCTTCAGGTTTTTTAGGCCCCAAGGGGAGGCATTGGTGTGATCTGAGATCCCCTGTGGCTGGGGGGCCCCTCCTCCTGAGCTGGGCCATCTGGTAGGGCCCAGCAGCTCATTGTGGTGGACCTTGGTGGGGGAGGGGCCGGACAGGTGCGGGCTCTGCTCATCCCTTGCAGGATGGACCCCAGGCACAGCGGGGTCTCACCCTCTGCTCCTCATCTCCAGACGCTCCTCCGGTCAGGGAGGCGGCATTTCCAGAAGCCCCAGGGAGAGAACAAGAGATGGACCCTGCTCCCAGTGTCTGGTGTGCCCCTCTGACCCTCCTGCCAGCTTTGACACGGACTCTGAGAGCCCGCACGGGTCCTGCCTCGCTCACGCCTCAGCCCGAAGCCGCCTCGGCCCTTCGCCCAGACAGGACTGTGTCGGATGCTGGGTGGAAATCAGAGGCCCCGGAGAACGGCTGGACTGTGACTGGTGCTGCTCCCCCTGCTCCGTGGGGATGGGGCAGCCCCAGCGAACGCTGGGTGGGTGGGCGGGGCGGGATGAGGGACCTGTCTGGGGGCGTTTTCCCGTGGGGCTGGGGACAATAAAAGCCGCCGTGGATGTGTAGCTGCTGCTCTGCTCTGCGCGGGGCCCAACCCTGTGTGACAACGTGCAGGTGGCCGGAGGCTCATCTGTGACCGAGCCGGGCTTCTGTGGACCTGTCCCCAGCTGTCCTGGGGGTCCAGTGAGGAGTCCCCCAGGGTAGACGGCGAGCTGGGGGAGACCTACCTCACCTGCCTGGACAAGGTTCTTCAGGGACGTTGTCTCTGGGCCCAGAGAAAACTCTGTTCAGGTCAAAGCCCTTATTCAAGGGCTCCCTCCTCTGTGCTTGCTGAAGCCGGAGTCCCATTCTCCAGTGTCCTGCCTGGCCGCGCTTGCACCTCTGGCTCATTTGGGGGTGTTCCCCAAGGAGCCCTGGGGCGGTAGTGGGGGGGGGCTGGAGGTTCTGCAGCCTTGGGCCCCTGTGCCTGCCGCACCCTTCCCCAGCGGCCCTGTGGAAGCGTCCCTGCGAGGAGGTTGGTGGGTTTCTCCATGGGCCTCGTTCTCCTTGTGAGCTGCGCTTTCTGGGCAGATTCCGGTTCTGGCCCGACACCCCCCACCCTCTAGGTTTGATGCCGGAGAGGCAGAGAAGAGGGGCTGGCCCGTGGCCACCCAGCCGTGTCTTTGTGAGGCGCTGCCACCAGGTGGCAGCCTTGTGCCATGCAGCCTCTTCCCTGCCGGCCTGCTGGGGGGTGGGGGGGCAGGGGGTGTGTGGCCTGTCTTGCCCTTGAGAGCCTGTGGTGCAGATGGGAAATAGGGCCAGCTGGGGCCTCCGTTTCTCACGCCTTGTCCTGAGCCCCACCTTGTCCGCGGGGGCATGAGCAGAGCCTGCTGCCCGCTCGGGATCTGCCAGCCCCGTGGGCCGTCCACTTCCCAGGGCTGGCTGACCTGCCCCACCGTGCAAAGCCCGGCCCCTGCCTGCTGCCAGCACGCAGAAAAGCAGTCTCCGCCACAGCCAGCTGGTCCCCCCTTCAGCCGGAGTCTCCTGCGATGGTCCCTAGTCTGCTTCCCTCGGCATCTCAGTTGGCCTCCTCCCCACCCCAAGTGGGCTCACATTTCCCCTTTCTTCTCTGGTGGCCAGCTGCTGCCTCCAGGAAGTCCTCCCTGACTGCTCCTCACATCCTTTTCTTTGGGAAGGTCTTGCACGGAGGGTCCCGCGGGAAAGTCCAGCACAGCCAGCGTCCCTGGGCAGCCCGGAGATGTCCCAGCCCCTGCTCCTCTGGCCCTGGCTCTTTCTCCATCTGTTCCCACCACGGGTCTCTGTCTCTATGATTTTGTGCTGGTGCGGCTTCCTCTGACTGTGACTCTCCGCCTGCTTGTCTGTTTCTCTCCTGCGTCGTCTCTTCCCCTCGCTCTTCTTTTCCGTCCGTCCCCGTGTATCAGACCCGCTGGGGCACATTTTTTTTTTAATTTTTTTTAAGAGTTTTATTTATTTATTTGACAGAGATCACGAGCAGGCAGAGAGGCAGGCAGAGAGAGAGGAGGAAGCAGGCTCCCCGCTGAGCAGAGAGCCCTATGCGGGGCTCCATCCCAGGAACCTGAGACCATGACCCGAGCCGAAGGCAGCGGCCTAACCCACCGAGCCACCCAGGCGCCCCCTGGGGCACATTTTTAACAGGCACACAGACGCCATCCCCAGCTCTCCCGTCCTGTGATCTGTGCCCCTTTCCCACAGCTCTGAGCGATTTTTCGAGCTTCAAAAGGCACATTAATTACTCTAATGAGGTCAGGAGAGACCCTGCGCTCTGCCACCCGGAGCTGGGAACACACTGCATGTCCCCCCCAGGCCCGGCCGCCTCATGCCCACCCCAGTTGGGCAGGGTGGGGTGCCCCCGCCAGCTTCCCGGCCCTTACGTCTGTCAGCTGCCGCGTCCCTGCGCACCCACACCCCCGTGTGGGCGCCGAGTGATTGGCGGCCCCCGCCAAGGTTAATGCACTATTAGCAGGAAGTTCTCAGCGGCTAAAAGCCAGGAGAGGGGCCTGTCAGCTGGAGATGAAAGTCCCCGCCCAGGGCCTGCCGGGTCCAGGGCCCATGTGTGCACGTGGATGAGCAGGAGGGGGGGGGCTCCGAACGCCCCTCCACCTCTGGCACGCATGCGCAAGCATGTGGATACACACACCAGTGTTCCTGCACCGGGAGGGAGGGGGTGCACAGATCCACTGCCCAGAGCCCTGGAGGCCCCTCCCGACACCTCAATTCCCCACCACTGTCACCAGCGGCACACACGCTAGGCACGGCCAAGGGCCGGGTTTGGGTCTCGGGCTCCCACGGAGGACAGGACCCGCCCCCAGCCTCAGTTCCCCATCTGGTCGCTCAAGCTCCCGAAGGGACGTCTCACAGCCAGGCTGAACTGGGCTGATGGCCCCTGGCAGGGGTCAAGGCCAGGTGTCTTCCCAGGAGCTGAGGGGCCTCCTCTGCTGGCTCTGGTAGGGTCTCCCTCTGGCCAAGCCGGGGCCACGGACACCCGTTAGAGCCGAGGCGGAGGCAGCTTGGGTCTAATCTGTTCTTTACCGAGAAATTTCTCCAGCATGCCCTTAGCTTTCTCCTGCCACTGCAGGCTTCGCAGGTGTAAGGGCACTGGGTGCTGATCCCAAGGCACGGGGACTCACCCTGTGGGCAGCAGGTGGCGGGAACTGGGGTGGGGGTCAGGGGTGCAGTCCGGGCCTGGCCTGGACAAGACCCTCCCCGAGTCTGGGGCAGACCCCAAGACCTGGTGGACAGGGACGTACCCCATCAGAGACCCTATTCTGGATCTGGGCCGGGGGCTGACAGCCAACCCTGAATGACCTTTGACCTTGCCTGAGCCTTGAACCCAAAACTGACCCCTGTCCCCAGAGGGAACCTGATCTCTGACTCTTCACTCCAGAAGAAGCTTACCCCAGAATGATCCCTGCCCCAGCTGACGTCCCCCCCCGCCACCGCTGGCGGCACCTGGAGGCTGAGATGGCCGCCAGCCCCGGGGTCAGGGCCTCCAGGTGCCCACAGGGGCCCCCGGTAGGACAGGAGTCCCCAGGAGCCACTGTGCCCCCGCCCCCACGTTGCCTGGGGCCAGGCCTTGGAGTGCCCTGCCCTCCCCTTCGCAGGGCCCCTCCTCCAGGAGCTGCCTGCGGGGGCGCAGAGAGGCTGAATGGGGGACGTGCGCCTTTGTTCCTGTCCCTGCTCTGGCTCTGACCTTGAGAGAGAGACAAGAACAGAAGGAAAACAGAGCTTCAGCTCAAATCCGCTCAGACAGCGGCTCTGGCGGTTCTTGCCTTGGTTGCCCCTGCATGCAAATGAGCAGACCCGTCGCGGGGCCTCTGTCAGGCAGTGCCCTCTGCCTGGTGTGCCCTGCCCAGCTCCCCTCGCCCCTGCGGGTCCAAGTCCTGCAGGCTTTGATGGAAGAGACCCCACGCCCAACTGTGAGGTCCCATCAAATCAGAGGACAGAGGGAGCTTCCAGAAGGCCCCTCTTCGTCAAGCAGGACACTGGACTGGGCTGGGCATGCTGCCCCCCACGGGGCTTATGGCCCTACTGCCATACCTGTGCCTGGGGAGGGGTCCCCACTAGGAGCGACCACCCCTGTGCTCTCCGAAGAGCCAGACCCATCAGCCTGGGTGAGGCCGGCCTGTGCTACTGGAGCCCCCGGCCCGCAGTCCGCGCTGTCCACAGGCTGTATTTGAAGGCCCTGCCAGGTGACCCCAAGCCAGTTCTGGCTTCTCTGGGCCTGCTGGGCCTGCCCTGGCCACTGGCTGTGGACAGGTTCCCACCCTGCTCTCTGGAGCCACGGGGCCACCCTGAGACTTGGGTGCCCGTAGTCAGGTAAGAGGATAAACCCAGAAGCCAGAACACCCAGAACAGACCGGCTGAGTTCCCCGGAGCGCAGAGGACTGAGAACCTGCCGGCGGGGGCGGGGGGCAGGGACGGACAGGCCTGGATACATGAGCGGAACCCAAAGGCCAGAGGAAGGGAAGGACTCTGAGAGAGGCCGCAGCCAGAGCACGGGCCGGGACGCACGTTGGGTACAGCAGCGACGCACCGGAGGTACATGGCCGGGATGGGTCCATCCACCTGGCCGAGGTGACGCTTGCTCTGCCAGTCTCCGGACTTGTGGTAACCCCTCACGTGGGAACTTCCAGCTCAAGCGCTCTTGGCTCCTGGACCTTGTACTTCACCGGGCCTGGGCCCGGGAAACAAACCCAGAGCGGTGGGACCCGGCTGGACGCCATGACAGTTTCCAGCCAGCACCTGGGGACAGAGCACCTCGACAGACAGAAAGGCTGTGGCGTGACCAAGGACAGCAGTGGATGGACAGGCCCCCAGTTCCTCACCTGCAGTCAGCTGCCCAGGAGCGATGACTCTGAGTCCCCTGAACAGGCCAGGCACTCTGGGCCTTTGCTTACGCTGTACCCTCTGCCCAAGTACCCTTCCGGGCCTTCCTCCCCCAACGGATTTCGCCTGTGTGTCGCCTTAATCTGCTGCTGGCCTGGTTCCCACACGGGGCTGCTTGGCGCCCACCCTGAACGGTGCGGTTAGACTGTGTCCGGCCTTATTATTTGCCCGGCACCCTTAGGAGCTGAAGCAGGGACTCGGGTTCCATTTCCCAGAAGAGGAAACGGAGGCCAAGAGAGGATGAGTGATGGTCCTGGAGTCCCCCAGGGAGGCAGTAGCTTTGGTGGTCCAGGACTTTGGACTTCGGGGGAGCAGGGAGGCAGGGAGTTAGCTCAGCCTAGTTCAGGATGTGGGGTCTGGGTTTAATGATCGAGGGGAGATGGGTGAATCCTCCCTGGGCCTCCTGCCCCTTGCCAGCCGTCAGGCTCTGCAGACTGCCTTGGTGGCCCGATTGACAGGAACTCGGGGACCCTCGGCCAGGTCCTAGTGAGAGTGATCATGGGGAGGGGGGTGGCACGAGGCGGGCACACTCCGAGTCCGAGTCCGGTGTCTCCGGGGCAGGACCCCGGCGAGGCTGGGGCGGGGGCGGGGCGGGGCGGAGGGGTTGGTATGCCCGCAGCAGGCAGCCCCACCCGGGACCGGCCCGGCACGGTTCGGCCAGGCTGGCGGGCGCGCTGGAGGCAGGAGCCCCCGCACCTCCCACCCCGGCGCTCAGACCCCCGCGTGGCCGGGGCGCGGCAGGAGGGGGCGCCCGCGGCCCTCCCGGCGCTCGGGCGGGACAAAGGCCGGAGCCCCGGCCCCTCCCCAGCGGCTGCGGCGGCGGCGGCGGCCCGCGCTGCGAGAGTCCGCGGCCGGGGCCGGCGCCCGGGGCGACCCCGGCGCGTCGCCCGCCGCCGCCTGCCTTCTCGGCGCCCGAGGTCGCGCGCGCCCGGGCGAGGGCGGCCGCGGATCTCCAAGCGCCGGCGCGCCCTCCTCCCGCCCGCCCCGCGCCCGCCCGCTCGGCGGCGGCGGAGGAGGCGGAGACGGCTGGCAGGCGGCGGCCAGGCGAGCGCGGGGCGGCCGGACCGGGGCCATGGCGCCCGCGCAGCGCCCGCTGCTGCCCCTGCTGCTGCTGCTCCTCCCGCTGCCGCCGCCGCCGCCCTTCGCGCGCGCCGAGGACGCCGCCCGCGCCAACTCGGACCGCTACGCTGTCTACTGGAACCGCAGCAACCCCAGGTGAGCGCGGCCGCGCGCGGGGAGGCGGCGCCGGCGCCCCGGGCCCCCCGACCCCCGCCCGACCCTCCCGCCGCCCGGGCCGGGCCTCCCCGCCCCGACTCGGGGCGGCCCCCCGCGCGCTCCGCCTCGGGAGTGGGGGCGCCGGGTCCCGCGCGCCAGCCCCGAGGGAGTTCCGGCGCCCGGGAGTTCGGGGGACTCCCGCTCCTCGTGCATCCCCCACCCCACCCCCCGCGCGCCCCACCGGACGCCCTGCACGCCCCGAGCGCCGCCGGCCCCGGAGTTGGGGGGCACCCCCCCTCGGGCACCCTCAGGAGCTGCTCAGCCCCGAGTTCCTTCCCCGGACTTGGGGGTCCCCCATCCTGGGGCCTCTCCGGGGGGCCCCTGCCGGCGTCATAGTTGGAGGAGATCCCCGGGGAACCTTGTCGCTGAACTGTGCCACATGGGGCACCGTGGCCCCCAGGGCAAGGGGGCCGTGGGTACGTCCTGCAGTGGGTCCCCACGTGAACTTGGGGAAGTTAATGTATTCCTCCCCGCCAGCCCCTAACTGCCTTCACTCCAGGGGGTCCCTGGTCCCAACTTTGTAGAGATGGGGAGACTGAGGCTGATGGGGTTCCGGGCCGCAGTCTGGGGGTCCGACCCAGCAGCATCCTCTCCCGTCTGCCTGGTGCTGGTGGGGAACCCGAGGCACAGAGTGGCTCAGTGGCTGGCTCAAGGTCACGGTGAGGGGAGCCAAGCTGGGGTGGGGACCCAGGTGACCTCGTGTCCAGCCTGCTGTGGCTGGCTGAGGTGTCCTGCCTGCCTGCACATCCCCCTCGGTGTCCAGTGCTAAGTGCAGTTTGGGGGGCAGCAGAAGTCCCTGGCAGTCGGGGTGGGAAAAGTTTGCTGGTGACTGACCATGTCCTGAACATCTGCTGAAGCCTCTGGGCCATCTCTGGCTCTCGGAGGCTGAGTGCACTGGGGGTCCCATGGGAGATGGGCTTGGAGCTCCTACGGCTTTGGGGTCAGCCCCAGCACTCCTGGCTACACTGTGTTCCCATGACTGGCTGGGCTGCACATAGGAGCCAGGGAGGCCAGCCTCCCTGCTTCCTGTCCCTGGGTCACTGGTCACTTTCCCCCTGCTCCGAGTGCCGGCAGACACCCTCCAGAGCCCACTGTCCCCTGCCATCCCGGTCCCGTCCCCTGGCGTTCTCCATCCTCAGGCAGAAAGTTGCATAAAGGGCTGTCTTTGAGGCAGACCCTGGGACAAGGGTAGCCAGTGTCCTGCCGTGGGGGGCAGGGAGCGCACCCAGACACCCCCTCAGTTGTCCAGCTGTGGGGTTGGGCCCCGGGGCAGAGGGCAGAGACCCTGGGCTGCAGAGGGACAGCCAGGCCGCCATGGAGCGGGTTCCCTGAGCCGCCTGCCCCGCCAGTTACATGTGGGTTTGATTAAGGCTCTTCACTGCGGCTGAGCGGGGGAGCCCAGTGGGCAGGGGGGGACCCCAGCGGGCAGGGCTTCCCCGGCCCAAGTTTTCGGTTTCAGCTTTGGAATCTCCGTCCCAGGCATAGCCTGTCCTTTGTTCTAGCAAACACCAAACACATGAGGAGCCTCAGATGGGGACGGAAGGGAGTGTTCGGGGCTGCCCGCTGCCCCACCTGCCACAGGGCTACGGGCAGGATCCCAGCGGGGGGTTGGAGGCCACCCCTGGAGCCTGGCTCTGCCCGGCCGCTCGGACACCGTCTGTGGTGAACCTGACAGCCCCCACTCCGACCGGCTGACCGAAGGCCTCGGTGGTCTAGGGACCCCCCAGGAGGAGGCTTGCCATCTGGGGGTGGCTGGCCTGGAACCCGTGGCCAGTGACAGGGTGTGTGCCGGACACAGGAGGAGGGGTGGTGTTGGGCCTCGGGTCCGAGGGCGCCCGGAATGGAGATTTCCCGAAGGCACAAGTCCCAGGGACATGGCCCAGAGCAGAGGTACAGGGTCAGCGAGCAGGGCCTGCAGCAGGAGGTGGCCCCACGGGTAGGGACGCGAGACACAGGCCTGGCTGGGTTGCCAGCAGCTGTGGCAGGTAGAGGTGGGGAAACGCAAGGCCAGGGTGGGGGAGCCGTGCCTGAGTGGGAGAGGGGCACACACAAAGGGCGGGCAAGGAAGGGGGTCAGAATGAGGGCTGAGCACACTGGAGTGGGGGTTGGGCGGTCAGTGGAGGAGCCAGAGGAACGGGTGTGCTCAGAGGGGAGCGGGCGCAGCCAGGCACGGGCAGTGCTGTGGGGAGGCCGGCCATTCTCGCCCGCCTGAGCCTCGCACCCGCACCAAGGTACAGGGATGCGGCTCCGTGTCCCAAACGACATTCTCCCGCCGTGCGCGGCGCGTTCCCTGCGCTCACGCGGCAGCAGACGGCCCCCCGCACCCCGCGGACGGCTGTGGTAGGGTGGGGCCCTGCGGTCCAGCCGGTCACCAGGCCCCGGCACCCCCCTGGGTTGGCCGTCCAGCCGTCTGTCCGGCCGGCCCCTCCTGGTCGCCCCTGGGCTGGCCGCTGGGTGTCGGGGCCAGGGGTCCCGGGCCAGCCGCCCTCCCTTGGGGCAGGTGTGCCACGCCGGGAAGCTTCCGTGCGCCTTCTGGTCTCGGGCCGCGTGTCTGGGTGTAGGTGCGGGTTTTCGTCCAGGACATGCCAGGGTCCCAGGGGCGCAGGAGGGGCAGGTCTGCGTGTGCGGCAGGGTGACGCATGTGCTCCGTGTGCACGGCGCCTGGCTCCGGCGTGTTTGCACGCGTGTCTGTGTGTGGGATGTGTGTGGTGTCTGGGGGCACGTGGATCTCTTGCGGGGCCGTGGGGGGCGCACACATGTGTCTGGTGTGGCTGGGCGTGGAGCACACATGTCTGCACATGTGTGTCTGTGTGCGCGGCCTGGCCTGGCCGTCCCGGAGCCTCCATGGAGGGGTCTGACCGTCCACACCGATGGCGCGGCTTGCTGTCCCCGCGGAGGCCCCGCTGTCCCGCTGGAGCTGGCTGTGTCCTCCCCAGGGTGGGTGTGCGTCGGTCCTGGGGGGCCCCAGGCTGCCTGTGCTTCGAGGGGCCTGGGAGGCCCAGGGCCGGCGTCGTGCAGGGCGCCCCCCACCCCCAAGAGGCCCCACCTGACGGAGACCGGCCTCCCGAGAGGCCACGGGGCTGGGGGTGGGGGCTCGAGCCCACCCTCCCCGGGCAGGTCGGGCACACTGAGGGCTGCGTGTGCCTCTGAGTGGGGTCGGGGTGCTTCTGCGACAGGGGGCTGCGGACAGGAGCATGGTGACTGGAGAAGCGTCTTCTCTGGGGTGCAGGTGCCGGGTGTCCCTGGGCCCCCGGCCCTGCAGCCTCACCCGGGCCTCCAGGGAGGAACGGCTTCCACCGGCTGTTGCTGTGGTTTGCCGTGGGAGGGTTTTCTGTTTCGTTCGAGAGAGGTTAGCGTGCCTGGCGTCCAGGGCTTGGCGAGCGGGGCCCCGTGGGGCTGGGGGTGCCGTGGGGAACCCCGGGAAGCCAGAGGCAGGCGGGGCTGCTGGGAGCCTCCCGTCTCCTCTGTGGAGTGGGGCGGGCCGGTGCGGCACGCAGCCCGCGGGCACAGAGCCCAGGGGCTGGGCTGGCCAGGGCTGTGACCCCGGGGGCTCAGAGGGAAACCCAGGCAGCTCCTGCCGGCCAAACGCGGGGGCCTCTGGGGCTCGGCCCCGCATTCGCAGTGATAGCGACTGCGGCCCTGAGAGCGGGTGAGGAGCAGGGAAGCGGGACGGGGTCCGCCAGGGGGTCTGCTAAGGGGTCGGCGATGGGGTCTGCGGAGAGGTCGGCAGCGGGGTCCTCGGTGGGGTCTGCGACTGGGTCCGCGGTGGGGCAGCCTGCACTGCGACGCCCCCACCTGCGGGGGACGGGCGAGGGGTCCTCTGTGTCCCCGGCCTCCGTCCCCCCCAATGGTAGACCGCCGTGGGCAGCATCCGCGTGCAGATGAAGAATGAGGCTCGTGGCCGAGGCCCCAGGATACGCTGTATGTGCAGCAGCCTGGGGCCTCGTCTGCCTGGGGGCGCCGACCCAGGCCCCCCAGCAGACGTCCCTGCGGGGTCCTCAGGACCATGGCCGGAGCTGGCTCTCGGGACAGCAGGTGCACTAAGGCAGTCTGGGAGGCCGAGTCTCTGAGGCCCCATCCCACAACCCCTAAGCTGGACCCGTGTTTTCCCCGTGACACCCCCCACGCCCCTTCCCCCTCCTTAGGCAGCGGGGACACAGCCAGCCTTGCCCCGTGGTGTGGCTTTGGGGGGATTTTCTCTTCTGGAGCTGGATCCAAAGCAAGGCTTGGCCGGGTCTCCTGCCCCTCGATGCCAGCTGCTGTGCCAGTGGAAGGGCAGAGCCACCTTCCTGCCCCCACACAGCCGAAAGGCAGGTGCGTCTCGGCACAGACAGCTGGCGGGGTCTTCACCTTGGCCAGACTTTGAACTCTGGCAGGCCAGCCCTGGCCGGGGTCTCACCCCGAGGCCTGCACTCTTGTCCCACAGGGCAGAGGGCTCAGCCGCCGTGCCTCGGTCTTCCAGCTGGACCTGGGGACCATGGCTTCGAGGGGTTCCGTCCACCACGTGAGCCTGGTTGTCCCCTCAGCTGCCCCCCCCCCGCCGCAGCCCTGCACCCTGTGTGACCTGCCCACCCCGTTATGCACCGGTGGGGAGGTACTCATCCATGGCCCCGTCGGATGACCCCCTTCCTAGAGACAGGCGTGTCTGGAGCATCCTGGGGGGCAGGGGTGTCGGAGACCGGCTCCCCCCCCCCGCCCCCCCGTCTTGTGAGCACCTGCCTCATTGTTCTACCTCTCGATTTGGGTTGTCTGGGCACACGGGAGGCCATACTCAGCCTTTCCTGGGCTGACCCTGCGTTCCCTTGCGGCCCCAGTCTCTCGGAGGCCCCGCCCAGCGCCCCAGCGCTAGGAGGAAGGCGGCCAGGTCTCAGACGGGGGAGGTGTCTTTCTACCCTCGGAAAGCTAGGGGTGGGTGCCGAGGTCTTGGGGGCCCCCGCTGAGAGTCGGGAGAGGGGCTGGCCCTGCCCCAGCCTGGGCCTCGGCCCTGCTGCCCACTCAGGGCACCCCTTGCTGGGGTCTCGACACAGGCGTCTGTCGGCCCCTTCGCTGGCAGCTGCGACTGGGCTCAGACCAGGGAGACAGTCCCGCGTGCAGCAGGGGTGCACAGCACCTTGCCGTCCTGCCCGCCTCACCCCTGCCTCAATTTCTGGTCTGGGGAGGCGGTGCAGCTCTCCCTGCCCCGCTCCCATTTTGGGTGAGACTCCTAATTAGTTGCTTTGCTATTAGTGTCTAATGACTTGACAATGGCCCGATTGAAACTAATTAGCTGCAGGCCTGCGGTTGGCAGGGTGGGGGGGTGGGCAGGGTTGTGCCCACCAGGGGCTGGGAGGGCTGCCTGGAGGAGTGCACAGCGCCGGTGGAGCCGGCAGGCTGAGCAGGAGCGGGTGAAGGTGTGGCAGGGGAGGGGTTGGTGTAGGTCTGAAAGCCTCAGGAGCCCTCTGTCTGGGAACCCATCCCGCGGCAGTCATTAACCCGTTAGTGAGAACTGCTGTCTCGACCGGCTGTTCCCACGGAGCACTTGCCCATCATGCTTCTGCACTAATGGAGAAAATGAAAGCTTTGTCTTGCTCCCACTGGCTTGGTTTTGGGGTTGGGCCCCTCCCCCGCTCAGGCGCCACCCTGAGCAGGGGCCAGGCGCCCGCCCCTGGTTTGCCCGCCGACTTGGAACCCGGAATGCCAACGCAGCAAGGCCATCGCTATTTTAGAGCCGGGGGGGGGTTGCGGGATGGAAACAAATGGTCCACTTAGGCAGCCAGAGGCTGGGTGGGGGTGGTTCTGGGACCCACCTACCTGGGGTCCTCGCCCACTGGGTCTGCTTCCTATGACTCCAGCCCCTCAAAAACCTTGAGCCTCAGGCCTTCGTTTGGTCAGCGAACATGTGTCAAGATGCTGTGTACAGGGCCTGTGCTGGCACGGAGGGGAGGGGTGGAGGAGGAGGCTGACCCCCATGGCCCAGGAGGGCAGACCGCAGACTGCGTGACGGTAAAAAGTGTGATGACGTTGAAATGGGATATGTGATGAGGTGGAAGGCGCAGGCAGTGGGGACAGCGTGTGCAAAGGTCCTGGGGTCAGGACAGGGCCAGCTGGAAGGCGGGTGTGGCTAGAAGGGCGTGAGCTGGGAGCAATCACAGGGCAACCAGGGTGGGAACGGTGGGGCCTTTGGACCTCGTGACCTGGGAGGACTGTGGGTTTATTCTGAGCAATGCTGAGCTGTGAGCCAGTGGATCACAGGGTCTGATTTACATTCGGAAGAGCGAGCCCTGGATTTTGGGAGGCCGGGGTCCCGGCCTGCCTGCTGGGGCCCATGCATCCAGCCTCTGAACCAGCCAAGCAGCCTCGGCTTCGGACGTTTTTTGGAAGATGAAATGGGAGAGGGGAAGGACGTTGGTCCAGTGCAGGGAGGAAGGCAGACATTGTGGGAGAAGCACGGGCAGGGGCGGAGTGGGGAGAGCTGCTGAGGCTTGGGCAGCCCTGCCTCCTGAGAAGGGCCCCACGGAGAGCTAAGCTGTCCTCTCCAGGCTGAGTGTGTAATCCCTGCCTGATGCCAGGGAGGAGAGGGGAAACTGAGGCCCAGAGGGGGCCAGGGCCAGGACGGCAGCACAGCAGCTCGGCCCTACACGCCCTACCGGGCATCCCCCCTAACTGTGGTTTCTGTGTCTCCACTTCCCCTGCGGGGCTGGGCACTGGCAGTCCCACCAGGCGCTTGGCCCTTGTTGACTGGCGGATCGGTGGGGCTTCCGGTGGGCTGGGAAGGAGCAACAGAGAGGCCTGAAAAAGCCTGATGGGGCTTCTGCATGGGTCTTGCCCAAGCAACTGGAGAACAGACCCAGCCCACAAGACAGCCGTGCTTGACCGGCTGAGGGCAGTCCTCCCTGGCCCTGCCCCGGGCCCACCCTGCCCCGGCCTGACCCTGACCCAGGGCGGCTCCACCTCTGCAGGGTCCACAGTGGACATGCCTGGGGTTCCCCCATCAGTCTCAAAGACTGTCCCCACTGCACAGAGTTGGAAACTGAGGCTTCTGAGAAGGAACCACAAGGCCTAGCTGGGTGCTGGCTTGTGCCTGATCAGAACTCTGCTGACCCCACCAGACCCCACTTCCCGAGTCTCCCTGCTCTTTGCCCTGAGTCTGTAAACGCCAGCCCACCTCTGGCGGGGGGGAGCTGAGCTCCCCATTGCTGGACATCCCCAGGAGCACGGAAGGGGTTGGTGACGAGCCTGCTCCCTCCGACGCTCTGACCAGGAATTCTTGGAGCCCCCATCTCAGCCACAGACTTGAAATCACTATGAGACGCTTGTGCAGACTGGGAAACTGAGGCACAAGCGAGCAAGGTCTCCTGCTCGCCTCACTCCCACCGCTGGAGCCCTAGGAGCCCTCTCCCTCGACCGGTGCAGTCTCAGGGACCGCAGGTCTTCTGATAATCCAGCCACCCCCCCAGTCAGCATGCCCGGCATGGGGGCCACACCGCTGCTCCCCCGTCCCCCCGCACTGGGGCGGTTGGCACGGCAGAGCTGGAGTCCAAGCCACCAGGCCGTCCCTGCCGTGGACCTCACTGGGGCTCAGCGTCCAAGCCTGTGCGGAGAGGGAGAAGGGGCAGCCCGGGAGCCTGCGCCCCAACCCTCCCCTGCTTGGGCCTTTTATGTGATAATCTCCTCCCCGGAGGCCCCCTTGTCCCACCTCACATGACAGGGACCCAGGGGACCACAGCAGGGAGATCTAAGGGCTCCTGGCACTCTAGCCTGAGGCAGTGATGGTGTGGGGGGGCTTCCTGTTCCTCTCTCAGCTGACCGGCTCCCGGGAGGAGGGCCTCCCCAAGGAAGGGGTGCAGGCTGCATGACGGTGGGGGGACCTCCAGGGCAAAGGTTGGGAAGTAGGGCTGAGGGGCAGAGGTGTCAGGGGTGGGGGAAGCCGCTGCTATGACCAAGAGGCCGGAGGGGACAGTGGCCAAATTCTAGGGGCTCTGGAGGGAGGATCTTGGACTTGCTAGGGTCACAGGGACTGAAGGAGTTGGGGCTGGGGGTCCAACCCAGAGCACATCTGAGCTGGGAGGGGGCTTCCTTCACAGGGCACTGAGGCTAGGAGAGGGGTCAGAACTAGCCCCCTGGGGCCCAGAACACCCAGCCTGTGTCCCCACAGCCCCCTGTACCTTCTTCTTTTTCTTGTTCTTTTTTCTTATTTATTTTCTTATTTATTTATATTATTTATTTATTTATATTTATTTATTTATTTATATTATTTCTTATTTATTTATTTATTTATTTATCACAAGTAGGCAGAGAGGCAGGCAGAGAGAGGAAGAAGCAGGCTTCCCGCCGAGCAGAGAGCCTGATGTGAGGCTCGATCCCAGGTCCCTGGGACCATGACCTGAGCCAAAGGCAGAGGCTTTAACCCACTGAGCCACCCAGGCGCCCCTTCTTCTTTTTTAAAGATTTTATATTTATTGGACAGACAGAGATCACAAGTAGGCAAAGAGGCAGGCGCGGGGCGGGGTGGGGGGGAAGCAGGCTCCCTGCTGAGCCCCCCATGTAGGGCTCGATCCCAGGACCCCGAGATCATGACCTGAGCCGAAGGCAGAGGCTTCACCCGCTGAGCCACCCAGGCGCCCCCACCCGGGACCTTCTTGGCAGCCAGATCTGCAGAGGGAAAGCTGAGGGGGCTGCCTGCGGGGGGCAGTGGGGGGAGCTTCCTGGAGGAGGGGCGTGGGGTCAGGCGATAGCGTTTTTCCGGAGACGGATTTCGTGACGGGAAGGAGCTCGCGCCAGCGCCGCTTGCCACAGACGGCCCGGATGCCCGGCGGTGGGGGGCGGGGACGGGAGCGGGTCCAGCGGCGCCGCACCGGCTCGGCGGCCTGCGGTTACCCAGCAGGCCCGGCGGCCGCCCCTCCCCCCCAAGCAGGTGGGCGGGAGGCCAGGGCGAGCCCGGACCCCAGGGCGCCCGCGGCGGCCTGGGGGTGGGGGGTGGGCACGTGGGCTCGAGCCCTGGGACTTCTCCCCGCGCCCCCGGCCCCCCACACCCCTCGCACTGACCCGGCCCCCCTCCGGCCCCCTCCCCCGACCGGCCCCGCCGCGCGGACCGCGGGGCCGCAGGTTCCACGCGGGCGCGGCGGACGACGGCGGCGGCTACACGGTGGAGGTGAGCATCAACGACTACCTGGACATCTACTGCCCGCACTACGGGGCGCCGCTGCCGCCGGCCGAGCGCATGGAGCACTACGTGCTGTACATGGTCAACGGCGAGGGCCACGCGTCCTGCGACCACCGGCAGCGCGGCTTCAAGCGCTGGGAGTGCAACCGGCCGGCGGCGCCCGGGGGGCCGCTCAAGTTCTCGGAGAAGTTCCAGCTCTTCACGCCCTTCTCGCTGGGCTTCGAGTTCCGGCCGGGCCACGAGTACTACTACATCTGTGAGTGCGCTGGGGTGCGGGGGCGGGGTACTGAGTCGGTGCCGGGGCGGGTGTGGGGGGGTGGGGGTGGAGGGCGTGGAGCGTGCGCCCGCGTGCTGGAGGCAGAGGCCCCTCCCAGGGAGATGGGGTCTGGGCTGGACTGTCCCCTTGGGGCCCTCCTCCCACCCTGGCCTTTGTCTCCCTGGGCTCAAGCTCTTGAATGGTATCCTTCCAGCAAGCCCCAGAGGCTTGTCAAGGGTCCCCATTTTGCAGATGGGGAAACAGGCTCAGAGGGGCCTTGAGAGTCCAAACCCACAGCTTCCCTTCTGGGACCTCAGTCTCTGGACCAGGCCACCATGGGTTTGTCCAATCCTGAGACCAGGGGTGCTCCCCACCATTGCAGTGAGGAGGGACGCAGGCACGGGGAACCTGGTGGGGCAGGGAAGCATGGTCAAAGCCAGTGAGAGGACAGAGCCCATGTTCTGCCCGACCGCCTGGCTTGGGCAGATATTTCCCAGGTGCCCCCCAGCTTCCCCCCGCCACCCAGTCTCCCCCATCTGGCCCACCTGGCCCAAGATTCCCCAAGGACCTTGGGAGCTGCTTTTCAAGGCTTGGGACCCTCAGGCACACACAGCCCCACTGGGGCACAGGGTGGGCTGCCCCTGGCTCTGCTGCCCATGGGGGTGGTCCCAGGGGGCCCCTGTGTGCTTCCCCATAAAGTCCCCGTGGCAGGGCGCGGGGAGGCGGGAACACAGCAGAGCTGGGCCTGGGTTTGGGTCCAGATCGTGCTGTGTTCTTCTCCATGAACCTCAGCCAGGATCCTGGGGCCTGGGCGTCACGCCCCACCAACATGGGGGCCTCCGGGTGCCCACCTTGTCACCCGGCTGATGCCTCTGGGCAGCACTGAAGCACCACGGTGTTGTGGGGGTCCCCATTGCTCAGCATCTTGGGGCCTCTGGGGAGCCAGGAGGGGAGCCAGGCTGTGGGCAGAGGCCGCCCCTCGCCGCCCTGGTTCCCGCTGCGTCAAATTAAACTGTACAAACCTCATTCTTCCTTGCTGGTCTATTTGGATATTTTCCTTTTAATTCAAGGAAAAAGTGGGTGGAGGAAGGGGGAAGAAGGTGTTTAAATTAAGTCCTCATAATATAAGAAAAATTACATTTTTCTTTCCAGGACGGGAGTTTCATAAAGATAATTATTGTAATCATTCGTTCTATCTCTGTGACGAATGTTATTTTTATTACGTGCTTTTTAATCTTCATCTCCCAGCACAAGCGGCTTCTAGGGGGAAGGGCGGAGGAGGCAGCCACCAGGAGGCCTGGCTGTCTGTGTGCGTGAACAGACTTCCCATGTGTGAACCCCACTGGCCCTCACTGGCCTTTGGGCCTCCTTCCCCCTCCCTGTCCTGGGCCCCAAGTCCCCCTCTGTTGTGACTCTGCTGATGCCGCGTACTACCCCCGTCCCCTGCAGGGTACTCTCATGTGGGCCAAGAAGCAGGGAGCAAAAATGGGATGTTAGGCACAAGGCCCGACCATGCTTCTGCCTCCGCGTGACCTCCAGCAGTGTGGGTCCCTCTCAGGGGGAGGTGGGAGTGCAGCCTCTGTCCCAGGGGTTACTGGCTTCTGCTGGCTCCCACATAGAGGCCATCATTTCCAAAGCACGTACAGTGTGACAGATGAGGCCCAGATAGGGGGTGACTTGCCCACGGGCACCAGAGAACAGGTATCTGATCCCAGATCAATCATTGGGTTATACTGATTTTTTTTTTGCTGACCCGTTCAAAACAAACACATTTTTGTTCATCACCTTTCCCTGTGCTGCCGTGGGGTGAGATGGAACCAGACAGACACCTCCATTCTCTGGGGTCCAGGTTCAGCAAAGGGAGGGGCAGGGGGAGTGCGCAGGAGGACTTCTGGGAAACAGAGAGCGTCCTGTCTGGGGCTTTGATGTATGGTCAGGAGTTTTACGGGGGGGTGCCTCCCATAGCCTTGGGGGGGTGGGTTGAGCTGCCAGTGTGGGAAATGAGACATGGCCCCAGGAGGTCCCCTACTCCACCAATCCCCGTCTCCCTCTCTTCCAGCTGCCACGCCTCCCAATGCTGTGGACCGGCCCTGCCTGAGGCTGAAGGTTTATGTCCGGCCGACTAGTAAGTCCTCAGGGCACTGTGCAGGGTTCAGTCCCCCACCGTTGTGTCCCGAACCCACAGAACCCACTCTGTGGTCAGCAGGGCCAGAGTGCTTGGAGCACAGCCCTGGGAGTCCCATGACCTCAGCGATGGCTGCGCCAGCCTCTGCCCAAGCCTCAGTTTCCCCATCTGTAAATGAGGACAGCGTTTCAGACCCTCAGGAGTACAGGTCAGGACCTGGCCCTGTGCTGAGGCCAGAGCCCTGTTCCCCCAAGAGTGAGCATCAGCGGAGTTTCCTGAGATAGATCTAAAGGGCCCATGTCCTGAACTCTTGAACCATCAGAGCCACATCCAAAGAGGAGGGGGTCTCCACAGTCCCTCGTGATGTCCCCCAGGTGCCGGACACCCATGATTTGGCACCTGCTGTTTGCTGTGCTCTGCCCAGTGAAGACGGTCAGAAGTGCCCCAGCCGGGGTGGGGGGGCGGGCGCAGCTGAGGCTGATCAGCCCTGGTGTGGGGGTGCGGCCGGTTGGGGGCGGTGCAGCTGGTTAGGGAGGGGGGGTGGGGGGGCGGGGCCACCTGATGACCCACTTGTCTGCCTCCTTGTCCCTCCAGATGAGACCCTGTACGAGGCCCCTGAGCCCATCTTCACCAGCAACAACTCCTGCAGCGGCTTGGGGAGCTGCCGGCTCGTCCTTGGCGCGGTGCCCGTTCTGTGGACCCTCCTGGGCTCCTAGTCCCGGCCCGCCTGGACGGCCCTGCCTAGAGACCAGAGAAAGACTCCGATTCTCCCACGACTGGTGCTGCCCCTGCCAGGCTGGGGGGCTGTCCGCCACCCCACGACCAGCCCTGCGGGGTGTGTGGCTAAAGACCCCGAGGCCCGAGAGGCCCGGAAGCTGGCCGGTGCCTGGCCAGGCGGGCTCTTCTAGAGTCCTGGAGAAGCCAAGAACCTCTCAGCAGTGCTTTTCTTTTATGGTGAAATCCGAAAGACTTGAGTTTTTAATTTAATTTATTCCTTGCTGTTGCCGCTGACTTTGGGAAGGAAACAGTGGACGGGGGTTGGGGTGGTCCCTGGCCCCCTGGGGCACAGGTCTGGAGACCCCTGGTCTGGTCACTCCATCTGTTGGGTCCGGACTGGAGCCCACCCTGGACCACCCTCGAGCCCTGGAACAGGCCGGTCTGAGACCGAAGGGGTGAGTGGCGACCGCCGGCAGGCCCTGGTCCAGGAATCAGACCCGCCTCAGACCCCCGTCCCCTGCCCCACCCTCCTCGCTCCTGGTGACCCCTGCCCAGAGTGGAAATCTGGGATGTGCCACTGGGGGCCTCTTCAGAGTCACAGCCTCTGAGGCTTAGAACCGCTTGGGCCCCCTCCCCCGGCACCGCCCCAGCCTCACCGAGCGCCCCCCCACCCCAGGCCGAGAAGACATGACGTTTCTGTAAATAGACTGGGCAACTATACTGTGACTTATTTCTACTGTGTTCCTAAGGACGGCTGGAGAGTTTCTTCTTCTCTTACCCCTTCCTGGGAGGGGGCACTTCTGTTTGGCGAGGGGTGGGGGGACCTTTTAGAGTAGAAGCCACCTTCGCAGTGAGCTCGATTGTCTGTCGGAGCCCCTCCCCCTGCGCTAGGAACTACGTTTATAAGAGAAAACAGGACAACGCAGGATGCGGGGGCCACACTCAGAAAGAGACTCCCGACCCTTTCAAGAAGCAAACGGCATTTATACGGATTTCATATTTCTATGCGCCTTTCCTGATCTGTGTTTTCTATATATTATACGTACCTACACAGCGCGGCTACGCCGGGAGCTGGCGGCGCAGGCTTCCCCTTCCGATACGATCAACTTTGGATTCTGTATTTTTTTATAATAAAACGAGCATAAACCTCAAGGGTGTGCCTGTGTGTTTAGGGCCACCGACCCTGACTGGGGGGCGGGGGGGGCACAGTGTGGGGTCGCGTCTGGCGTGGGCCGGGGAGGGGTGTCTTTGAGGAACGTCTGGGGCCCGTCATAGCCGGGTCTCGGGGGGACTTGGGGGCCAGGCGCTGGGATGAGCCTCTGGCGGCTGTCCTTCACTGCCCTCCAGGGACCTCAGTCAACCCCAGGCCAAGAAATGGGAACGAGCCCCCTCCCACCCCACCCCACCCCCGCCGTGGGGCAGCTGGGAGGAGGGAGGGAAGAGACCCTGGCGGCAGCAGGAGCACAGGGGAAGCCAGGACCCCAGGGCTGGTCAAGGCGTCCGGCTCCCCGCTCCATGCCGGGGACGGGGGATTGGCGAACCCCGATTTCATCTCGGCTCCTTTAGAATCCAACCACCTTCTCTGACCTCTATGTCACCAAGCTCTGCTGCTTCGTGACTCAGTTTCCCTAACTGCCCAGGCCAAGGTAGGGGTCAGTCTATTGCCTCTCAGTCCCTCTCTGGCTTTGCAAAAGGCAGGTGTCGGGAGCTGTGGGGTCCCAGTGGCCTTCACCCCAGCCTCGCCCCAGCAGGGCCAACGGGCAGGGATCATCTCAGAGGCTTGTCCCCTCGGGGCCACCCGCTAGGACTGCAGCCTCCTGGGCGCAATTAGCAGGGAGGGAAGGCTCTCAGCTAATTAATTCAGCCGAGCTTAGCCTAGCAACAGGGCCTGCCTCTTAATGAACCCACTGAGCCGCACAAAGACCCCTGTGTGCGTCCCACCTGCCGTGCCCGGTGTCGCGGGGTGGCCGAGGGACACCTGTGCTGAGCAGGGAGGGAGACCCTAAGGACCCCCCAATCCATGGTGAGGACCCGGAGGCTGAGAGAGGGAGGAGGCCTCCCCTTGCCACAGGGGAGGGGACCCGAGGGACATGGTGCTGGGACCGTGGTGGGACCCCAGCACTGACTTTAATTTTCTTACTAAAAAAAGTTGTTGAGGGGCGCCTGGGTGGCTCAGTGGGTTAAGCCTCTGCCTTCAGCTCAGGTTGTGGTCCCAGGGTCCTGGGATCGAGCCCCGCATCAGGCTCTCTGCTCAGCGGGGAGCCTGCTTCCTCCTCTCTCTCTCTCTGCCTGCCTCTCTGCCTGCTTGTGATCTCTCTGTCAAATGGATAAATAAAATCTTAAAAAAAAAAAAAGTTGTTGAGATATAACTCCCGTACCACACTGTCGTCCATGTAAACGTTAGTACATCCACAAGTTGTGCAGCCGGCCCTCCATCTGATTCCAGAATTCTCTCTGCCCCCAAGGGCAACCCCTCCCCATCATCTGTCAGATCCCAGCCCCGACCCCCACGAGCCCCTTCCCGTCCGTGGAGGAGCCTGGTCTGGACGTGTCACATGTGTGGACTCACACCCCGTGTGGCCTCCTGTGTCTGGTCCCCTCTCTGCACATCGTGGGCTTGGGGTCTGTCCCCAGGGCAGTGCCTGGGGGTCTCGCTCCTGCTTGTGGCCGAGTGATGTCCCAGCGTGGAGCTATATCACATTTTTTGGTTATCCTTTCACTAATTTATGGACACTTAAGGTGTTTCCAGCTAGCTATTATAAGGATTTTTTTAAAAGATTTTATTTATTTATTTGACAGACAGAGATCACAAGTAGGCAGAGAGACAGGCGGGGGAGGGGAAGCAGGCTCCCCACAGAGCAGAGACCCGGATGGGGGGCCTCCCTCCCAGGACCCTGAGACCATGACTTGAACTGAAGGCAGAGGCTCAACCCACTGAGACCCCAGGCGCCCGGGACTTTTTAAAAAGATTTTATCTACTTATTTTAGAGGGAGGGAGCAGGAATGGAGGAAAAGGCAGAGGCAGAGGGAGAAGCAGGCTCCCCACTGAGCAGGGAGCTCCATGTGGGGCTCGATCCCAGGACCCTGACCTGAGTTGAAGGCAGACACCCAACCGACTGAGCCACCCAGGCACTCCTTTAACACAAAGTTTTAACATAAAAGGTAACGTCAGGTGGATGAGTACAAAAATAGCTTTGTTCCCACCTCAGGGTCTTGGCCTAGGCTGTTCCCGCTGCCTGGTCTACGGTTCCCATGGGTCACTGATTGGCTGTCTGCCCTGGACCCTTCGGACCAGGTGAGATGTCCTCTCTCAGCCTCCCTGGCCACCGGGCCACTCAGCCCACCCGCCTCGAGTGGAGTCTGGTTCTGGTCTGCTCTGCCCTGCAGGCTGGGAGCCCCCAGGGGAGCAGGGCCAGGCCGGCCTGGTCAGCACCGGGACCCAGTGCCCACAGTGGGGACACGCCCCTTGGACCTGTCACCCACAGGCTGCGTGCAGAGTCGCGTTCGCACACGTGCAGAAGAGCCCCACAGCCACGCTGCCCCCGCCACCCCCCTGTACTGCCTGGGGCTTGCATGCAGGGCCCGGGTCTCTCAGGGACCACCCCGTCCATCGCCAGCCACAGACCACTACCAGACCACGGTCACCACGCGGGGTGGCCGCTCACTCCCAAGGCTGCACTGAGCACAGTGAGGCCCCTGGAGACCATACCCCAGCCTCCGCCGGATGCCGGGCACCACCCCACAGGCCCCCCAGCAGCCATGGGTATGCAGGCCTGACGCGAACCAGCTCCAAGGCTGGTTTGTGCTGCCTCAGTGCCCCGCTACGGAGAGGGGGTCCTGGGCGGAGCTGGTCAGGTCTGCAGCGTCTTGGCTTGGGAGCGGAGTCAGCCCTCTGTCCCTAGACACGGCCCCGGAGGCCCCGGCGGCCCCTCTCCATCTCCACTCCTCCCCAAGGCCCATCATCCCTCACCCTCAGGGCTGTTGGGGACCACGCTGACTTCAGGGGTCCTCTGGAGTCCCTCGATTACAGTCCCATAGCCAGAAGCCCCCATTGCCCCTGCTTTCCACAGCAAGTAAAGGCCACGGGACCATTGCAGGTCTCAGCCCTGTGCCTCCCTGTCTCTCTGGTACTGCCATGTCATCAGGGCCTAGAGCATGCCTGGTACGCAGCAGGCGCTCCAGAAACGCTGTGAACGGGGCGACGGAGCATGGAAGCTGCGGAAGCAGAAAGGAGAGAACGTGACAGATGAGTCACTCCCACCCAGGTCAGCGCCCCGAGCGGGCACTTCGGGCCCCTCTCCTGTATGCGGTCAGTCTGGGCCCTTCCCTTGTCTGCGGGCCCTTGTGGCCTCCGGGCCCAATACTGGGGGCACTTAGGGACCACGGGAGGAGGCCACAGTATTGGGGCCCCTGGTCCAGGTTGCAGGTGGCCAGGAGGCCACAGATGGACAATTAAAAAGCAAGTTCACAGCCCAGGAGCCCCCAAGGAGCCATAAATCAGAGCAAGATGACACACAAGTCGGAAATTAACTGTCCGCAGCTGGGCCGGTGTGGCCAGCAGGGCGGACTGCCGTGGGAGGGGCTCCTGTCCCCTCCTGGTCCCCCTCGCCAGCGGCTGGCGCGGTGTGGCCGGGGGAGGGGCCTGCATGCTCCGCCTAAGGGCTGGTGGCACAGCCGCGGCCACCAGACTGAAGGGCGAGCCAGTCGAGTCGTGGCCCAGTCTTTATGGAGGCCGTGGGTGGGGGAGAGCTCAGGGGTGTGCAGAGGAGCTGGGGGAGCCGTGGGAGGCTCTGGGGCAGGACTGGAAGCCAAGGAGGAGCGGACTGGGGTGTTGAGCACCAGGACCCGGGTGGTCTCCAGGGAGGCGCACACCTCGGTGCCTCCCTCCCTGTGGAGTCACCTGGCCGAGCAGAGCCCCTGCCTGTGGCCCCCGTGGGCCCTCTGCACACTTACAGGAACACGGGGCTTGCCTGCTCAGTGGTGGAGGCCCCAACGTTTGGGGTGAGCCCCCTCCCTCTGAGGCCAGAGATTGGGAGAAACTCTCGGGGGGGGGGGTTGCCGCTTCCCTGCCTGCCCCTTACCCCACCCGACCCAGAAACGGAGGCGCAGAGGCCCAGGGCCATGGGTCCAGGCGCCCTCATGGACAGTGCAGTCTGGGGGGACACTGGGTGCCAGGGGAGGCTCCTCTCCAGCAGGTGAGGACAGAGGCCCCACTTGTGCTTGGGATGCGTCCAGGGTGAGCCCCAGGCCTCTGTGGGATCAGGATTCGGATCTGCCCCAGGGGACTAGGGCAGCCCAGGGAATGGACCGGGTCCCATCCCCCGGCCACCCCAGCAGCCAGGAAACATTTGTTCGGTCCCCGCTGGAAACTCCTGTTGGGGTCGGACCCTGTTGGGGACCCCTGGGGCTGCCCTCTCCCTGAAACTCTGATGTACCTGCTTGGGTTCAGGATCCCTGGAGGTCTGCTGTGGGTTCGAGTCCAGACCCCCACCCTAGGCGGGCGGCCTTTCGCTCTGGGCCCCGGGGGGCACTGGCCTGACTCCCTGGGTGGGCGTGGGAGAAGCTTCCAGGACAGACTCACCAGAGCCATTTCCCAGGATGCTCCACCCTCTGCCCCCTCCAGCGCCAGCCTCCAGGACGCACGGATGGAGGATGGAAGGCGGGTTGAGGGGCCTCGTGGACGGCGCTTCCCGAGCCCCCGCCACCTACCCCCGCCACGACGCCTCCCCTGGATCCCGCGATCGCCGGAACCATCGGTTACCGAGCCCTCGAGGGCGGCCCGGCCAGACGAGAGGGAAACCGAGGCTTGGGTCAGGCGCACCGCCCCCCGCCGCGAGAGCGGTCCTGGGGGAGGAAGAGGAGGCGAGAGGCCGCGGTTCCCGCCCCGCCGCCGCCCTCGCACCAGTCTGGGGGCTCGAAGGGCTTAAAGCCAATTGCGGCCGCCGGGAGCCAGGCGGGAGCCCGGGAGAGGCCGCGACCCCCACCCCTCCCCGGCTCCAGCCCCGGCCCAGGCCCTGCCCCTCCCCGAGGCCCCGCCTCCGCCCCGCTCTGCGCCCCGTTCCCGGGAGGACTCGGTTTCCCCACTTGTGTGATGTGCTGCATCTGCACACGGACCAAACCCACCCGAGACCCATTTTACAGGTGGCAAAGCGGAGGCCAGAAGGGGGGGGCGCGTCCAGCCCCAGGCCCCCCAGCTGGCAGCCCAATGTCAGTGCCTGAGCGGGGGGACCCCCTTTAGCAGGGATGCGGGTGGGATGGGGGAGGGCCTGACTGTGCGTACTCCAGCTAGTGGGGAGGGCCTCCCACCCCACAGCCCCGGTAAGCGCAACACACCGGAGGCTGGAATCCGTTTCCCTGTAAGGTAGATTCAGTGAGGGCCTCTTGGGGGGGCGGGGAAGGGGCGCCTGAGCAGGCAGCGAGAGGTGGGGTTCCTGGGCTCTGAGCAGCCAGAATGAGAGCCTGATATTTTCCTGAAGTGGGGGGACCCCCAGAGGGGCTCTCTGCGGGGCCTGCGTGGGAACGCCCACCGGCCTGCTCTGTGCCTTTACCTGGCCCGCCCCTGCCAGGCGCCAGAGTTATGGTTTCCAGTATCTCGGCTCCCCTCCGTGGCCTGAGTGTTCATGAGTCCTCATGGACCGGGCATGGCTGGCATCACTCCTCACGCCCACCCCTATGCTCCACTTCTAGATGGCACGTGGCCAGGAGGGGAAACTGAGGCACAGGGCAGTCCCTCGCTGCCGGCGGCGAAGGGCACAGCTCCAGGCATCAGGCAGGTCTGGGTTCCGGCGCGGCACCCAGTTTGCTCTCCTGGAAAATGGGGCTGTGGTGGCCCAGAGTGGGGCCTCGGAGCCCGGGTTCTCGATAAGCTGGAGAAGTGTCCGCACAAGACCAGGGCCTTTGGTTCCCCTCCCTGCATGACCCCAGTGGCTGGCACAGTCGGTGCCCCTTGCTGAATGTGGGTGGAATGACCCGGTTAGTGTGTTTTGTGCATGGACTCCAAATCAAGTGCTCTTTGTCACCAACCGGGCGAGGCTGGGGATGCTGGCCTCATTCTCCATTATTCTCTCCTTAGGGAGTGCCCATATGGGGGGCCCTGGTGGGGAACAGCCTCTCTCAGATGAGGGGGCAGTGGGACACTGCGGGAGTCTGCTATGCTGGCTGGCAGGTCTTTAAATTAAAATACATATATATACCACGTGAATAACCCGGCCCGCATCCTGGGGACGAGCGGAATTAAGTCGCCCGGTTGGGGATCCGGCAGCGATGGCAGGGGTAGATGGAGGGGTGGGGACTTGTCACTGGCTCTCTGTTGTCACTCCCTGACCCCTGTAGCCTGCTGGACACGGGGGGAGACACTCAGGGGATCAAGAAGTGAGATGAGGAGTCTGACACTCACATTCTTGAGCACAGAGTAGGAGCCCAGGGGACCGTAGGCCCCGGGCTGGGGGAAGGCCAGTTCCTCAGCTGGGGGGAGGTGGTCCCTGCACAAGTCACATGCCCTCATTTGAACCCAGGACACTGTGTGCCCAGGTGGGGTGAGGTGGGGTGGGGTGGGGTGGTGGCCCTGGGGGCTGGGCATGGGACAGACAGTTCTGTGTCCTGGCCTGGCCCCTCGTGGGCTGGGGTCAGCCTCGCAGTGTCCCCCCCCCAGTCTGCTGGATGCCAGGGAGACCCCACTGGAGCATGTGGGAGGCCCCCCGGAGGCCCGCATAGCTGCGCGGTCCTCCCAGGCCCCCTCCCTCCTCCAGAGCCTGGCCCGGGGCGGAGGGGTGGGAAGGGAGTTTTCAATTAAGGAGTGACTAATCACCAGGCGGCAAGGCCCCATAAAGCTATTACGAAAAGCCTCTCAATGTCTGTAAAACCAGCCTCTGACAATCCAGGGATTAGGCCACCAGGAGGGGAAACCGAGGCGAGGGCCGGTGGCTGGATTAACAGGGGACGCGGTCTCTTGAGGGCTGTGGGGCTAAGTGCCCGGGAGTTGAGGCAGATGGGGAAGTCTTCTTCGGCAGCAGCCGGCGCCCATTTCACACCGTTTTATACCGTTTTATACAGGGGGAAACAGGCCAGGATAGGCCCAGACCCAGCACACCTGTGGGGCCCCTCCAAAGGTGGCCTTGATGGTGTGGAAGACCGGGGCGCACGGAAGGGGGCTTTGCCTGGCCCAAACTGCTGGTGAGCCCCAGCCCTGGCCTAAGGATCCCAGGGCTGGGATTTCAGGGTCCCTGGACCCGGCTGAAGTCACCGTGGACAGGTCCACACCTTTGCTCAGCCGTCTGGGAGCTCAGGTGGACGCCCGGCTGCGTGGCCGGGTGGAGGATCACGCAGAGGAGCCTGGGGCCATGGGGGGTGTGGCAGAGAGGGCGTCTGTCTCTCCTGAGGGCGGCAGGGAGCCCTGGCAGGCTTTAGCCCCAGTGGCCTTGACCTCCCTCCCAGGATCTGCTATGGGAACAGTGCCCCAGGTCCCTAGGGCCTCAGTTTCCCCAGCTCAGCCCCCACAGGCCCCCTGTCCCATCCCACACTCAGGGTCTAGAGTCCCTCCCCCTGGGATGCCAGCCTTCCCCCACGGAGACCCTTCCAGGCACCCAGGGGTGAGGGGCAGAGGGCCAGGTGAGACTGGGCGGTCCATCCAGCAGGGCTCAGGTCCGGTGGACGGGCGGACCCAGCCACTTCTGGGGCCTTCCCGGGCCCTGGGTCTGGCTCTGGTCCAGCCGCCTGTGTGTACCTGCCGCCCAGGTGCTGGGGAATGAACAGGAGGTGAGTGATTCCTGGGCCCAGGCCTCTGAGTCCCTCCAGGGTCCCGGTGAGGTTGTGTGGAGGTGGGGAAGTCCCAGCAAGGCCGACCCAGGGTCTGGGCCCCACTGGGCTGCCCTGGCCTCACTGTGTGGTGTGAGGGGCTGTGTGTGCCCCTCCGTGACTTGGTTTCTCCATCGTCACCACTGGGGATGGCTTGAAGCTATTCCCAGCAGCTGGGGGGAAATGTTGGGGGGGCTCCAGCCCCCCCCAGCCATCAGTCAGGCCTGCAGGCCCCTTCAAGTCGTCACGGCCCAACAGTGGTGGGGGAGGGATTATCCAGCCTGTCCAGGATAGACTCAAGTGGAACCACGGCTGACGAGCGGAACGCGCCCCTGCGGGCCCAGCCTGCTCTCCTTTGTCTTCCGCCCGCCCCCCACTTGCCCCCCTCCCACCGCTGAGCCGCAGGCCCCCTGCCGGCCACAGCCTCACAGAACCCCTGGGGACCCTGAGCCCAGGGGCCTCCTGCGCGGCGGCCCGGCTGAGCCCCTCTCCTGGGCTCAGCAGCCCTGTCTGCGGCATGGGTGCGTCTACCGAGCATCAGTGGGGGCTGTGAGGGCAGAGGCGGCCAGGGGTGTGGAGGCCCTCCCAGGACTTTCCCAGGGGCGCTTGGCCACCCGTCCCCCCAGGCCCTCCCCCGAGCCTTTGTCCAGGAAATCGGAGGTGGCAGGGAGAACGGATCCGCTTGCGGCCTGAAAGGAGCCAAGGGAGATACCGTTGACCCCTGACCCTGGCCCCCTAATCCCGGGCTGAGGCCCGTATGGGGGGGGGCCCTGAGAGCCCGGTCAGGGTGTGACCCCCGGCCCCATCGCCAAGGGGGGCTTCCGGGTCAGGGAACACAGGTTTCAGAGGAACACTGCTGCCCTGTTGGCCACGTGTCTGGTCACCACCCCGAGGAGGCCCACAGGAGAAACTGAGGGAAGGCGGGTCCTGCTACCTTTAGGCTGGGCAGCCGTGGGCCAGCAGCTGCCCTCTCTGAGCCTCAAAAGAGGAAGTTCCTGGGAAGTGAGGCCTCATCGGGAGGGTACCTGGTTTCTGTGCCTTGGTGGGACCTTCTGCAATAAGGGGTGGCTATGGGGGTCCATGGCCTAGAGGTACCCCTAAGAAGGCCCCAGGAAACCCTCCCTGCTCTAGATTCCTCTGTAGTTCGCACTGTCTTCAAGACCGTTTTCCCCACCTGGACAAGGGCTGAAGAAATGCTGACAACTTTGTTCCCCGAGCTTCGCGGCCTGGGCTCATGTCTCCACTTGCCTTCCTTGGGCGAGCTCTGTCCTCTCTGCGGCTCCCCAGTGCACAGAAAGGATCCAGGAAGAGCCACATTAACCATGCTGAGCCCAGCCAGAGCCAGGCATACAGTAGGCACTTAAGGATGCACGCGAGGGCAGAGCTGGGCTGCAACTCTCTCCGTGTCCACCGACCCCACAGGGCTGGCCAGAGAGGAGCTGAGATGAGAGTTGGGCTGGTGCACAGTGTCGCCACAAGGGTGCTCCCGGGACAGAGGGGCAAGCAACGAATGGAGGGAGGGGGGTCCTTGCTTCTGCCGGCTGCCGCAACTTAGCCCCTCACCCTCCAGCTCCTGGGAGGCCGTTGCTAGAAGCTTCCACTGAAGACTAAAGCATTCTCCCTCACCAGCCCGGAATGCATTCGCACGCTTGGGCGCCCCTGCGCTCCCCTGCGGCCACGCATCTGTTCCACACTGCTGAGCTGTTCCCCACAATCAATTTCAATTTGACCTGGGCTCTGCCTCCGCAGCCGACCCTCCTTGGGGGCTAGGGTTGGGGAGGGGGGATGGCGGTTTCCTCAGCCTACCCTACTACATCCCAGAGCCCGTCTGCTGACGAGAGGGCTCCGCTGTTGCTGCCCCTTTCCGGGCCTCAGTTTCCCCAAAATGATGGACTGAGAAGGTGGGGAAGCGGTCCCATTTTCATCCAACCTCATGCATTTCAGGAGGGCCAGCTGTGCCCTCAATCCCGTGTTGAATGCCAGAGACACAGTGGGAACCAAAATGGAAAAATTTGGATTAATCAGGGTGAAAGGGCATGTGGGGCTTTCCTGGCAGGGAGAACGGCATGTGCAAAGGCCCGAGGCAGCAGGAGCGTGGTGCCGGGAAGAACACAAGGAGGCCTGTGCGGCGGAAGCCAGTGAGAAGAGAGAGCGGGGTGGTGGTGGATGAGGTTGGTAGCAGTACGACCCAAGGATCATGAACAGCCAACATTTATTGAGCACCTACTGCATACCCAACATTGACCTATGGGCTCTACTGGCCTCACCTCCCTGGAACCTCACAAGGACCCTGTAATCGCACCCATTTTATATATGAAGAAACAGTGAGCCTACCAAAGAGGTTGCTGGCCAGGGACACAGGGTGGGTCCTGGGGTTTGAACTCCCGGAGGCTGAAGTAGGAGAGTGGTGTGGCCTGCCCCTTCCCCCACAGTAGACCCCTTAGCAGCAGTCCGCTGCCTGAACCCCTGTCCTTCCCCCATGGCAGGTCCTGACTCCAGGCCTCTTTCCATTTCTCCGGGGTGGGGGAGGGACATAAATGGGGTCCCCCGTCCCTGGAGTTTGATTGGAACTCACCAGCCCTTTTGTGTGACCTGGGAGGCACACCGGCCTGTCCCTCTGGGCCTCAGTTTCCTGGCCTTGTCAGGAGAGATGTGGGCGGCTCTTCTCTCTGACCAAGGCGAGCTGGGGGCAGGGATGAGGCACCGCAGTCATGGCCCAGCACCCCACCCCCCTGCGCCTGGGGAAACTTCTCCCTGCTGTGTGCCCTGGGAGCCCTCTGGGGGCCTGTCGCGGCTCCAGGCTCTGGCCGCCACTAGGTGGAGCGAGGAGGCTGGTGGAGACGGGTGTGACCCCGGGGGCTTGGGAGAGAGCTGCAGAAGCTGGGGAGAGGCGGGCCTGGGCGGGCTGGAGGGGGGCGCAAAGCTGCCACGCTTGGGCCTGTGTCCTGCAGGCAGCGGCCATAAGGAATGTGACAGATCTGTTTGGGCTGGACGGCGGGGTGGGGGGACAGTGTCCAGGGCATGGCAAGGACACACCCTGGGGCCCAGCCTTGACTCCCGATCCCTGAGCCACCTGTCTCAGGCAGGAGCCCGCCGGTCCGGCAGCGGGGGAAACCGAGGATGGGTGCTCAGCCCGTGGGTGGGGGCTGCGAGCACGGTCCTGCGGGAGGGAAGGTGGAGGCCGGGCGGGCCTCCTCGGGGTCCTCAGGACGGGGGCCAGGGCTGTGCGTCGTGCGGGCCTTGTGGGCTCTCCTGAGGAGGTGATGCTTCAGCGGAAATGCGAGTTCTGCGATCCCGGGCGGGGTGGGCGTTGTGCACGGAGAGACGGCTTCGTCAGTGCCCGGGGGGCCCTGCACGTGCGGGAGCTGGAGTCCAGCCATGGGGGGCCAGGCTAGCCTGTGTGGGCTGTGGGGGGGACTTGAGTTTTATGTGGACGGCACTGGGGAGCCATGGTGGGTGAGGTGGGAGAGTGGTACCGGCGACGTGACTGTCTCACAGCGCTGGGGGGGCTGCCTGGGGACAGGCTGCTTAGGCTGGAGTGGAGGCCAGGGAGGGACAGGGAGAGGTTGGGGGGTGGTCAGGTGGGGCCTGGGCCAGGACCTCAGAGATGAGGACGGCCTGAGGGGGCGTCTTCAAGCTGTTCTCTGCCTCCCAGAGCCTCGGGGTTGGACCCACCCCCAGCTGAAGCCCCAAGCCTGCTCCGGGACCCCTCCTGCCTCTGCCAGCCCCTCCCCTACCATCTGACGAGCGGCTTCTGGCTTAATTCTCTCGGTTTCCACCGGAGGCGGCTGAGCCGCTCACAGTGCTTCCGGGCCCCTCACCCCTTGCTATGTGATTAGCACATCTGGGAAGGCCTTTTGTGTATCGGCATGTCTGGGTTCCCCCTTTGGGGTCACAAGCACACGTGGGGGCCACTTTCTGTCCCTGGGCCCCAGAAAGGCCACATCACTCTAGACCCCATTCCAGTGTTCCTTGCGGGAAGAAGCCCTTAACCCCGTCTGCTCCACATGTGGTCACCGTGGGGACAGAACAGGCATGGATTTCAGTCCAGGATTGGATCTGACCTGAGGCTCTGGGAGGCAGGGGACAGCCTGGGGCTGGAGGGCCCAACACCGCCGAGCCGTCTGCTCGGACCGTGTCCCTGGCAGTAAGAGCCAGGCCCAGGCCCTCACCCCGCCCCACAGAGCACCTGTGCGCCTTGGCCCGCCCCTCCCCCTTGTTCCCGCAGACCCGCCCACCTGTTGCACCTTCGGAATAAACCGATCTTGTCCCTGCCTTGGGGCCTTTGCACAGGCTGCAAAGCTTTGTCCAGCCTTGGCCAGCCAAGCCAAGAGCAGCACCCTCACCCGAACCAGCCACCCACCTGCGCCCAGGTGGGCCCTCCCACACCTGCCGATGCCCACTTTTAATATCTCTTAGAAAGGGGTCAGGGACCACGCTTCCAGACTGGTGAATGGTCCCTGGCTTCCGGAACGTCACGTCAACTACAAGACGCAAACAGGTTTACAAACCATGCGGCGCACGCTGACGGAGGGAATGGATCAGGCCTTACCCGGAAGAGCCAGTGACTCCTGTCTCCTGAGCTGGGGGCAGTTCAGGTGGAGCTCACCTGCTTAAAGCGAGCAGGTCGGTTGTTTTTAGCAAATGTATGACCATCACCTTGGTGTAATTCCAGAACATTCCAATGCCCAAGAGAACAGCCCCATCCCCATCCCCGGCCCCCCACGAGCCCCTTCCCGTCCATGGAGGGGCCTGGTCTGGGCGTGTCACACACGTGGACTCACACCCTGCGTGGCCTCCTGTGTCTGGTTCCCTCCCTGCACGTCGTGGGCTCGGGGTCTGCCCCGGGACAGCGTGTGGGGGCATCGCCCTGCTCTTGGCCTGGAGCCCTCCGGTGTGTGGGAGCTCCCAGTTTTTGTCTCTTCTCCACGTTGGTCAGGGTCCTGTTGAGATTCAAGCGTGATCGCCGCTCACAGACAGCTGGGTCTGAGCCTACCTCCCTCTGGGCCAGCACCCCGGAGTTTGGGTCCCCTGGGATCCGGCTCCTCCCCACTCCCCGTCTGTCCCACCCTGAGCCACACAGGTCCCACTGCCCTCATCCCAGGGACTGCCCCCAGCTCCCTCCCTCTCAGGGCACCAAGGACTTTTCAACAACCAAGATCAGACCATGACCGTCCCCTGCCTAAATCCCCCTGTGGCTCCCTGTGGCCCTCGATGTTAGTCTGAATTCCAGGTCATGACCCGACATCCTGCTGGCCCCACGAGGGCCGGGGCATTCTCAAGAGGGTCCCAGCGTGGCGAGGAAGTGGGGAGGCTTCCTTCCACCAGAGCAGGGTGCTGGCGAGAGCTTGGAGATGAGAGGTGGGATCGGCCCCATTTCCTGGGTGAGGGAGCTCCGGCTCAGGGGCTCCAGTGGGGGAGTCATGTTCTCGGGGGCTCCAGTGAGTCATGTCAGCTCAGGAGCCACGTCCGGGGGACCCCTCGGTGCCCACACCCCACTGCGTGCTTGGCATTCCTGCCTGGGAGCACAGAGCCTGTGAGGACGCCCAGCCGGCCCTCCGCGGCCTCCAACTGGCAGCGAGGTGGGGTGGGATGTTGTCAGGGACCCTCGAGTCCCCAGGGGCCCTGCCCAGCCCGGGTCAGGGGATAAAGGCCACCTCCTCCGTTCTGCTGTTTCCCCACCCCCCACCATAATCGGATCGGGACGTTTGAAGTCACTAGGAAGCGGGAGGCTCCCACGTAGAGAATACAAGGAGAAGGGCTTAGAGGAGCCTTTGTGCGCCGGGCGGGCGGTGATGAAAGCACCATGAAATCCGCGATGTCACTGATGTCCCGCGACCATGACAGGGCCCTTTCCTGGAAGAAAAGGGGGAAAATCCCCAGTTGCATGTGTGTGTGCGAATGTACGTGCGCTCGCGGGACAGTTTTAGCAGAGGCCAGGGCAGGGACCCCTGCCTATGGCTTGCCGCAATCTGCCTTCGGGCCTCTGGGGACGGGAGCCTCACTACCTTACAAGGCTCCCAGACAAGCCTTCCTTGCCTGTGGCACCAGGTGAAGGTGAGGATGTGCCTTACCCGGGGGTGGACTTCCAGAGCCAGGGAGGAAGGTGACACTGGGCAGGACGGTAGCTCTTGTTTCTAAACAGCTTCACGGAGGGCCATGTACCTTCTAGATCGTTTACTTAAAAAGTACAATTCTTTCATTCTAGTGCGTTCACAGAGGTATATATCCATCAACTCTACTGATTCTGCAACACTTGCCTCTTCCCCAAAAAGAAACCCTGTCCCGTCAGCGGTCACCACCCAGCCCCACCCCCGGCCTCCATGGGCCCCCTTACGCTCTGTGGACGTGTCACATGCCTGGACTCACACCCCGTGGGGCCTTCTGTGTCTGGTTCCCTCCCTGAGCGTCATGGGCTCAGGGTCCGTCCCCGGGGGAGCGCATGGGGGCTTTGCTCCAGCTCGTGGCCGGGGACGTTCCTGCGCGTGGGGGACGCGATGTATGTCCATGCACCACTGGCGGGCAGGTGGGTATATCCCTACTTGGCAGGTAAGAAGGGGAGGCTGTTCCTGAAAACGCTGCCATCTGCCCTTGTCTTCAGTGTTAAACCCTCATACAAGGTCAGGGCCCGCCAAGGCCAAGAGCAAAGTGCGAGTCCATGCAGGGCTCGGGGGCGGTGCGGCGGGAAGTGGGGAGAAGCCTCGCAGGCTTGGTGGTGAGGGCTGCTGGTCCCACTGCAGGGAGCTTGGGCTGGCAGCCGCATCTCCACTGGCCAGAGCGATTCCCCGGGACCCCGCGCCCACCTTCCCAACCGCAGACAGGCCTGCTCCCTGCCTACCGCAGACGGGTCGCTCCTCCGCTGGGCATGGCAGGCAAGCCCGGCATGTGAAGAGGGCTGTGTCCAACCAGACCCGCAGGAGACCACTCCCCACCCATGGTCCCCAAAGACTTCCCACCATGCCAGTGCTGCAGGGGGCTGTGCGGGGGCATGGGAGAGAGGCGGGCTGTGGGGCTGCAGCTGGACGGGTGGTTCAAAGGCCCCCTTGTGGCAGGGGCAAGACCTCGCCCTGGAAACTGCCCTTCTCTGACTCTCCCCGGCCCGTAGTGACCCGTGTCCCTCCGATGGACACAGGAAGACGAAGGTCACATGACGGGTGGGAGACAGACACAGACCCATGCGGAGGAGGCTGGCCAAGGGCTGGATACGAGGTCACGGGGCCAGCAGCCTTAGTCCTGGCGCTTCTGGCCTCCCCGAACCCCAGTGTCCAGGCTGACCGCGGTCTGCTCGGTGGCCTTCGGGGCTCGAGGGTGACGTAAGCCCAGGTCAGGTTCCTAGGGCCCAGGGGCTGGCTGCCTCACGTGGCTCCTGGCATCCTGAAGTTCTGGGGCAGCCCTATTGGGAAATCCCCGCTGTGTGTGTGTGTGGCCGCAGGGACCTGGGAAGGGGGGTCAGGCCCCCAGGGGGTCTACCCCAGCTGAGCGCCCCAGGACCCCAGGAGGGGAACCTGAGGCACTGTCGTCGGGGTGCGACGGCATCTCCCGGGAACCTGTGGGGGCCGATGAGAGCCAAGGGTCTCAGCGCAGGGGACAGAGGGGGAGGGTGTAGACTCACAGACACGCCACTGCTGGTGGACTGTGTCCGAGTCCTGACCCTCGAGTGGGACCTGACCTGGAAACAGAGTCCCTGGAGATGTGGTCGGGTTAACTCGAGGTCATTTGGGTGGGCTCTGGTCCCGTGCCCCAGAGTATGACACGTAACATGCGTGTGTGTGACGGGGACACGCACCAGGACATACCACAGCGGCCGACATGCAACAGCAAAGCAGACCTTCTCACTTGGCCTCGGTTTCCACCTCTGCACGTCTGGGTAACAGGCAGTTATGGGTCCAATGAATCCATACTTGTAAGGTGGCTGGGACAGCGCGTGGCACGAGATAAACACGTTGTGTCTGAAAGTGACGTGGAATCCCAAAAGGGAAAATAAGACATGAAGGGAAAGCTGGTGCCCGTCCTCCAGAAGCTGGTGGTCAGTGAGCTCGGAGGAGCGGCCTGTCTCTGTCCTCTCTCTCTGAGTTGACAAATACTAAGGGAAGGGATGGGAGGGCTTCTCAGAGGAGGTGTCACTAGAGCAGAGACCTAAAGAGAGCTGGAATCCTGGGGGCGGTGAGCATCTAGGCAGAAGGAACAGCATGAGCAAAGGCCCTGAAGCTGGTGGGTGGCAGGGTGGCCTAGTAGGAGGAGGTGGGGGAGGAGTTTGGCTTTTCTCCCAGGGGCACCGGGGAGCCACAGCAGGGGAGGGATGTGGTCAGGCAGTGGCCATCAGAAGGCCGATGCAGGTAGGACAGCCTAGAGGCAGGGGAAGGGGCTCAGGCTAGAAATCCTGCCGGGGGCAGTTCTGGGAGGAATTCAGTTCTCCTCTGGTCCTTTCCCGTCTCTGCCTGGTTGGGCACGCGAGGGTGAGGACACACTGCTGGGGTGAGTTGGGGCCCGGACAAGCGTCCAGCTGTGCGGAGCAGCCTTGGCCCCCGCGTCACTCCCTGCTGTTCCAGGGCAAGAGAGCGGGGAGGGGTCCCCACAGTGGAGCGGCAGGGCTCCAGCCCCCGCCCGGCTAGCTCGCGCTGGCTGGTCACCCCCACCCGCCCGGCCCTCGCAGCGCTCCGCCTGGCAGACGCAGACTGGGAAGCTGAGCCCGGTGAGAGTAGGGCTGCCATCGGACACCCCCAGGCCTGGAATATGCGTTTCTAACCCCACCGGGGGAGCTCTCCTTTTCTCAAGTTTAGGAAAGCCTGAGCTGTCTGGATTGAAATTCTACGGCTGTGCCAGGCCTCGGGGAATCCGTAATGCATTGTTTAGAGAGATGCCTTTAAACCGCTCGGCGGGTGGGGGCCCAGACGGGGGAGGGGGAGAGGAACAGCGATGGGGCGGAGGGACCGCACTGGGAAGGTCACCCTTTTTTCTGCACAAAGGTCAGCTGCAGACCGTTGCCAAGGCAACAGCGGGCTTAAAGATGGAGGCTTAAGGAGAACAGAGGTTCCCCTCCCCTGCCCATGCGAGGGGCCTGGGCCCTGGGTTCAGGGTCTTGGGGGAGGGGACAGATCTTGGTCCTGCCCTGCCTGGATCTGGGGCCCAGCTGTGGCCATTTTGAGCCTTGTGTCGCTGGCTGTGGAATGGGAACAGCGTCCACACGGAGGGAGGGACCCCCTGGCTGGTCTGGTGTTGGGGTTACCTGCAGAGTCCTGGGTCCTCGCTGGGGGAAGAGCAGTCTGGGCAGGGAGGGGCCAGGGTTCGGCCTGAATCCCTCCATCTGACTGCCCGCAGCACCTGTGGGCAGTGCACAAGAGGCTGGCGTCCTCCGCGCCCCTTCCTAAACCCCGGGGCAGGGACCCAGCAGCCCCTGTGGGTCCAAACCAGAGCGGAGGCTCAGATTTGCAGAGGTGGGGGCAGCGATCCTGACGGAGAAGCCCCGGGAGGGACTGCATGGGCCTAAGACCCTGGCTGGTGGCCACCGGTCCCGCCGTGGGCTCTGGGACATTCTCGGTGGGCGGGAGGCGGGAGGCGAGCGGCACCAGCCCTGGGCAGCAGGGGCCTTTGCTGACATGGCTTTCCTGAAGTTCCTGAGAACGGGTCGTCTGCGCCTCTCTCCCTGGAGGGTGATCGGAACACCAGCTCCTTTGTCCCCGTAGGCCACAGTGTCTACTCCTGCGGTGGCTAACGCCGACCATGTGTCCCTGTCCCCGTGAAGAACAGAATGAGGGAGGCGACTTCTTCACGGAGACGAGATTCACACAACATACAATGAGTCATCTTCAGGTGAGCAGTTCGGTACACTCAGAGTCCCGCAGCCACCAGCTTCATCCGATTCCGGAACATTCTGTCCCCTCAAGAGAATAGTCACCTTCCCCTCCCCCAGCCCCGACCCCCACAAGCCCCTTCCCGTCCGTGGAGGAGCCTGGTCTGGGCGTGTCACACGTGTGGACTCACACCCCGTGTGGCCTCCTGTGTCTGGTTCCCTCCCTGCACGTCGTGGCCTCGGGGTCTGCCCCGGGGCAGCGCGTGGGGGCCAAGGGACACTCCCGGGCATGGTTTTAGAAAGGTAACTTTTTATTTTTTATTTTTTTTGATTTTATTTATTTGTCAGAAGAGGGAGAGCAGGAGCAGGGGGAGGGGCAGAGGCAGAGGGAGAAGCAGGCTCCCCACTGAGCAGGGAGCCCGATGGATGGCGGGGCTCGATCCCACAGCCCAGAGATCTTGACCTAAGCCGCAATCAAGAATTGGAAGCTTGAGGGGCGCCTGGGTGGCTCAGTGGGTTAAGCCTCTGCCTCCGGCTCAGGTCATGATCCCAGGGTCCTGGGGTTGAGCCCCGCATCAGGCTCTCTGCTCAGCAGGGAACCTGCTTCCTCCTCTCTCTCTGCCTGCCTCTCTGCCTACTTGTGATCTCTGTCTGTCAAATAAATAAATAAAATCTTAAAAAAAAAAAAAAGAATTGGATGCTTATCTGAGTGAGACCCCCAGGTGCCCAGAAGCGGGGCTTCTGTGAAAGCCTGTGTTGGGTCAGGGCCCCGAAGGCTGACGGGACTCACCACCTGGGCGGGTCAGACGTCCCGGGCAGCCGAGGGCCCCAGCCGGTGGTGTCCGCAGCTGCAGGTGTCTGGGTCGCTGCCCCAGGCTGGCCACGGCGGGGCTTGTGGGTGTGCAGGTGGCTCCAGAGAGACGTGCAGCTGGTTTTCAGGTGTTTACGGAGCTGCTGCTACATGCTGACCTCGTGCTCGGGTCCTGGAAATCGGGTCGGTGGGGCCTCGATCCGTCCGAGGCTCCAGGGACCTCTCCCAGCTCCGGGGGCCGCTGGTCCTCAGCCTGTGGTCGTGTCCCTCCAGTCTGCGTCTGTGGTCGCGTGGCGATCTCCTCCCATCTCTGGAAAAGACACTTGACATTGGACTTAGGACGCACCCTAATCAGGAGGATCTCACCTTGAGTCCTTCGTAACGCCTGCAAAACCCTTTCTATGAGTGAGCGCGAATTCAGTTTCCAGGGTTTATCACGTGGAAGAGTGTTCTGGGGGCTCACCAGGCAGAGCGGGAGAGGCACAGAGCCCCACTGCCGCGGCTTGTTGAAGGGACGCTTTGTTTGGATGCTGAGCCTGTGTCGATGATTCTCCCAGTAAACGAGGACGTGGGGCCCTGGCCTGCAGTGGGGGCTACGTCTACAGGAGGGCCCGGCGGGAGGGACACCTGCACGGGGACTCCTTGCCAGCCAGAGCTCTGAGGTGGCGTTTTGGAGGCTCCTCCTGAACGATGCAGCATGTCGGGGTCCCTGACCCCGTGGCCTTCCCAGAGCTCTGCACCCGGGTCTGCTCGGAGCCACCAGGTGCACGCGCTCCCTGGAAAAGCAATGACCACACGCAGGATGGTCTCAAAACACAGAAATGTATTCCCTCCCGGCTCTGGAGGCCAGAAGTTCAGCACCAAGGTGTCACGGAGCTGCCCTCCTGCGAAGCCCACGGGGGCCGGGGCTCTGAGGCTCTCCCAGCGGCTGGCGGCTTGCTGGCGATCGTGGCATCCCTTGGCTGGAGGCCTCCTCCGTCTCTCCAGACCGCATCTACATGGACGCATGGCTTCTCCTCTGTGCATCTCTGACCCATCCCCCTCCTCTCGTGAGGACAGCGGCGCTGGATTCAGGACTGTCCCACTCCAGGGGGACCCCGTCTTAACGAATGACATCTGCAAAGACTTCATTTTCAGATAAGGCCCCATTCATGTGTTCTGGGCGTTGGGACATGTGGGGACCCATCTTTTGGGGGATGCAAACACTGAGGGATGAGTAAAACTACCTCCTAGAGATTAGAAATAATTCATGTAAACACCAACAGGAGAGAAAAATCCATCAGATTCTTTTTTCTTTTTTTTTAGATTTTATTTATTTGTCAGAGAGAGAGAGAGAGAGTGAGTGAGTACAAGCAGTGGGGGCAGAGGCCGTGCAGGGAGCCCGATGCGGGACTCGATCCCAGGCCCCGAGACCACGACCCGAGCTGAAGCAGAGGCTTCACTGACTGAGCCAGCCAGGCGCCCCTCCCTGGTAGATCTCAGAGGACAGTACGACCCGGCCAGAGGAGCCTGGGGATACGTGACAGGTGGATGAAATGGCAAATCCTGGATGGGATCTGGCAACAGACAAGACGTTACTGGAAAAACAGGTGAAATCTGTTCCCAAAAGGCTAGGATTTCTGCACGATGCCGGCCGAGTCCAGGGACCCAGAGGGGCCCCGCAGGACCAGCCGAGTGGGCCCCTGGCTTCCAGGGGTGGAAACTCGGCGTGAGCCAGAAGCGAGAGCCAGAGGCATGGACGGGAGCGTCTGAGAGACCCGTTCAAGGGGGCGGCTCACCCCGGCTTGGTGGTGGGGTTTACCCTGGAAAGGGGTCCGGGTCCGTGTTCTTGGCAAGTCCAGGAAAGGGTCTGACCTGAGGCGGGTGTCTGGGGAGCGACAGATGTTACTCCACGAATCAGCGAGGGTAGGGGTGTGTCTGCGGGGCCCAGGTTTGTCGCCCCGTCGTCCTGCAACACGCTTGGGATCCGGTTCTGTTTAGATGCCGTCCGGGGTGTGGGGGGTCTGGGCGGAAGCTCGGGGGCTGACGAACCTCCGGCCCCCCATGGAGAGAGAGCTTCCTCAGGTCACTCCGATGCAGACACGGGTACAGAGCCCACGGGACCAGGCCTCCCTGCGCCCGAGCCCCCTCAGGGCGCTCATCTCACCGACCAGTCAGGCCCGTGCCCGTTTCCTGGGGGGAAGGTCAGATGCAAACACGAGGTGTGGGGGCCTGGGTGTCTGTGAATCGACTTTCCTATACAGCACAGACCATTGCAAAATAAAGAGTTCGGTGAAGACGTATGTTCTGGAGTCGCTCTTGATCCATAAAGTCCCAGATAAAATTCCACGTATTTTTTTTAAGATTTAAAATTATTTATTTATTTATTTATTTGACAATGAGAGAGGGAATGTAAGCTGGGGGAGGGGCAGAGGGAGAGCAGGCTTCCCGCGAGCAGGGAGCACAATCCGGTCCTCCATCCCAGGACCCGGGGATCATGACCTGAGCTGAAGGCAGACGCTTAACGACTGAGCCCCCCAGGCGCCCCAAATAAATATATTTTTAAAATAAATTTTAAAAATATAAAATTTTAAAAATAAATTTAAAAAATATAAAAATGTATTTTTTAATTTAAAATTTTTTTAATTTAAAAATTTTAAAGATATTTTTTAAAGCAAGCGTGCTTTCTCGGCACGCTCCGGAGGTCAGCAACCGCAAAGAAAGGACGCGTGCGAGATCTGAGCGCTGGGAACCCAAAACATCCCACGCAGGGACGCACCGTGAACGTCCTCCCCGGACGGCTCCTCTTGTGGGCCAACAAAGGCCACCAGCCCCAGACAGAGTAGGGACCGAGCCAGTGAAAACACGGCCCTCGGCAGGCGCGATGCGTCGGGCGGGGCGACCCGCGGCCCTGGGGAGCAGTGGGGTCACCGGCCGCGAGCTGGGGCTATTTCAGGGAAGTGGGGGCCGCGGGCCTGCCGTAGGTGCGCGGCCCTCGTGCCGAGCGTCTGGGAGACACACACGGATGGAGACGAGCGACCTTACCGGCGGTGTCGGTGGCGCGAAAGGAGCCAGGCAGACCTGCAAACACGCGTGACCTCGCTCCCGCATGGATCCACGCCAGCAGCCCAGCTCGTGGGTCCAGAGGACAGAGCGGCGGCTCCCAAAGGCGGGGGTGCAGGGGGGCGTCCGAGGAGCAACCGACCGGTGACAGCAAGCCGCGCCAGGCCGTGGGGCGCATCCTGCTGCCAATGCCGGGCTAAGCACAGGCATCCCGGGGGCATTCTCCGCCGTCAGTGCCGGCGCGCAGTGAGGAGCCCTGACCGACCCGCCCGGCTCCCTTTACAATGTCTGCGAACGCTGGGTCTGCGTTACCGCCTGGAGTGAGCACCTTTCAATAGGTCGATCGTCTCAATTTGCAGAGAAAGGCCACTCGAAGACGTGTCAGAGGGCAGTGGCCATGCACGTGGGACACCTGTGCTCCCTGCGGCCCGGCACCCTGTTACGCCACTTCTAGAAACACGTGGTCCGAGGGGAGCCACATCCCAGTGTGTGCTGTGTGCCGGGCACCGCGTCCCCTCCCGCAGCCACCGTGAGAGCCACCCGCCTCTCACTTCCCGCCCGGAGGAACCCCGAGAAGCCACCACAACAGGCGACGTGCATCCACATCTGGCGACGAGGGCCAGGAAACAGACCGCCAGGCAGCATGTGACACACTGGGACACGAGCCTTGCCGGGTTCGTCCCCGGCCTTCCTCCCAGAGAGGAAGACTCGTGTCCCCCCGGAACCCGAGCATGGACACGCCCGGCAGCTTGACCCACAACAGCTCCAGACAGGACCCCACCCATGAGCCCGTCAGGACACTGGCGGGTCCGGGCACTGCAGAACGTTACTGGGAAGACAAAGGAAGAGACTACGGCAGGGGCACCCTGGTGGGCCCCTCGGGCATGCGGCCACTCTCCAAAGACATGGAGAGACCATTCTCACGGTGACAGACCTTCGGGACAGATGGTGGTCTGTGCGGACGACGGATGGCAGGGGTGCGGGCCTGCAGAGGTGCGGGTCCGCGGGTCACTGGAGGGAGCTCTGTGCGCTGACCCGATGCCCTGCTGGGATGCACGGACCGACAGGGGTGGGGGATGGGGAGTGGGGGGGGTCGGCACCACGGCTCCCCGGTCCCAGCTTTATGAGTGTCTGTGAACCTGTTACTATTTCTAAACAAAGAGTGGAATTAAAGAAAACTTAAGAAGCATAAAAAAACCAAAAACATGCGTTTGTATAAAAACACCAGCTCCCTGAGGATGTCCGTGGGGTGCGGACCGGGCCCCTGGCCTTTTTGCCTTTGTCCTCTGTCCATTCCCTGAGCTAAACCCAGTGTCCTTCAGGGCGTCCGGCTGCCTCCGCTTGGGGGGAGTGGGTGACGCTTGATCTCAGGGTCGTGAGTTTGAGCCCCGCGTTGGGCAGAGAGAGGACTTAAAAAAATTAAAAAAAAATTTGTTTAGAGGACATATTTTTTACAATACAAAAAAAAAAAAAAAGCAGCTGAACGTTTTTGGAGAACACAGGCCATTGTTTTGGAAGACGGTCGGGTTTTCCCCGCGCTGAATGGACGACCGACTGTGTAATTCGCGGCAGCCCCCAGATCTGACAGCCCGTGATTTCACAGTTGTCACCATTGCTCAGATGAGGGTCACAGAAGGGCAGCACTAACCCTGCTCGGACAGGGAATTAGTGTCCGAGTTGGCCGGGGCAGGCACAGGCTCCGGGACACCTGTCCTGCCGCCTCCCAGAGCCGGCGGCCGGCCACCAGCCCCGGGTTCCTGGCCACCCCTTGCAGACCGCACCTCGAGCGTCACAGGAAACGTGACGACCACAGAAAAGTGGCCCGTCTTCTCTCCAAGCCCTGCCTGGCGCCAAGGACCCAGCAGCATGAGTGACGTGGGTGCACATCCGCTTCCCTGTGCCCCAGCGGTGGCCTTGGGCGTGCTCACGTGCCCTGCACCCCGTTGTCACTGGGCCCGGTACCTGTCACACCCTTTCCCCCGGGGCAGACGGTCCTCCTCCCAGACAGACGGTGGTTTGTGATGGCCGCCCCCGGGGCGAGCTCTGGACAGATGTCACCCCATGGCCGCTCCTGGGGGTGGTGCATGGGGTGCGGGGGAAACGGAGCCGTGCGCTTGGCAAGGCCTGGGCTGATGTGCTCTCCACTGGGGCCGATTCCCAAGTCCCCGAAGGCGGGCTATGACGCTGCGTGGCCAGTGATTCTCCTCACGCGGAGCTCGGTCCCTCCCAGGTGCTCAGGGGTCCCTGTGTCTTGCTGTTGCCTGCTGCCCGCCTGGGCTGTGCTGCCTTTCCGCCTGGACCCTTTGTGTCCCATCTGTCGGGCTGGCTGGGGCTGTCTCGTCCCGCGAGGACGTCCTGCGGTGCGTGTGGTGAGGTTCGGGGCGCCGGAGGCCTAGGACCCACACGCAGCCTTCGCAGGGTCGGGGGCAGCGCTTTCCTGGGTCCTTGGATTGCCCTGGGCACTGGGGGCAGAGACGGCCTGCGCTGGACGTGGAGGGGACAGGCGGCTGGGGGTGGGCGCCTTGGCAGCCCACCCCACCCGGGCCAGAGAGCCGCTTGCCCACTCCTACAGGCAGGAAATACCGCGACTTGTTCTGAGGTTTTTTCCCTTTGGCTCCAAGCAAAATCCTGCTTTCTCTACCCTTCTAGAAACTTCCCCCTGCCAAATTTACTAAAGTCTTAAAGCCAGAGCTGGGAAGCCCCAGCGAACCCCCCACACGGCCCCCGCAGGAGCTGGTGGATCCCCCCATGCCCGTGCTGATGGGGGCGGCCGCCCTGCTGGGGCAAGGGGGTTGACGCCAGGAGGATGGAAAGGGACGACCCGACGCGGGTGGCTGGTGAGTGACCAGGGGTGAGCCCGGGCGCTCACAGTGGGGTCCCCTTCTGTACCCTGAGCTGCCTCGGGCCGCAGCCCTGACCCTGTCCAAGCGGGGCCTTCTCCCACAACGCGGAGCTGACTGCCCGCGGGGCTGCTGGGCCCCAGGAGGCCTGGGGGGTGCCGGGGGGGGGCAAGGCAGGGCACAATGGGCCGGCTGAACCCTCCCACGGTTCCGGTTCTCCTGAAATTGGATGGACACGCTGCAGAAGGCCCCGTTCTCTCTTGTGGCGAGGGGACGGTGCACAAAGCCCGCTGTCGTCCCACGTTTTCTGCTGCCCCTGCCCTGTCGTCTGCGTCCCCGCACCACTGTGCAAAGCAGGGGCAGAAAGCCCTTCTAGGAAGGCTGCCTTTGTCCCTGTTTTTTGTGTCCCTCTGGGGAGACAATGGGGGACACTTTCCTTTCCACCCTCTGGACAGGGCCGGGCAGCAGCTCTCAGCCAATGGCATCAGGCACTTGAGGGCTCTCTGGGGAGAAGGGGGGCTGGTTCCCATCCTCACACCCGTGGCATTCTGTCGTGGGCGCCCCACCCCATTCTGGCTGTCCTGCCTGGTGGAATCCTGAACGGTGACTGATGTCTGTTTCCCCATGGGGCCACGGGCTCTCCTTCAATGCCTAGTGACCCACTGCGAGCGCGGCTGGAGGCAGGAGATGCTCTGGGCTGAGGGGTGAGAGGTGGAGACAACGAACGGCAAGAATCCGCGAGCCGCAGACCAGCTGCCCAGATGCGGGTCCGCCGGGAGATGGCTCGGGAACGCGCAGCCCAGCGGCCCAGCTCAGGGCCATCCCCTTGGAGCTCCGGGATGCAAAATGAGGGAAAATGTAGCAGTCCGCCGACTGGTGGGCGCAGGCCCGGGACGGTTCAGGGGAACGGTTCCCAGGCGGCAATGAGCTAGGTGAGTACCTCACCTACAGAAGCAGCAGCCCCTGCCCCCGTCAGCCAGTTTGGGAAAGCACCAGGGCTGGCCAGTCTCCCGCCAGTGCTGGTGTGGGGGCAGCACCGCGGGCGGACGTCGGAGCGGTGCCTTGGGCCGTCCCTCCCTGGCTTCTGGGAGAGGCTGGGAAGCGCAGTGACCACAGCGGCCAGGACTTTTCAGCTGTGGTGGTGGTGGAGGCTTCCTGCTGAAACCCTGTAAGAGTCGCACGGAGCTCGACCCATGAATAAAACACAAGGCCCCACGCTGGCGTCCCCTCTCCTCCGGCAAATGTGTCACCCAAGCAGAACCGCGAGCACCCACTGCTGCCGCACCCCAGCCACCATCGGCGATGCATGTGCCCCGCACCTCCTGCCTATCCTCACTCGGAGGGGGCTCTGATGTGTCCATTAGGGACCTGGTGGCCGGTGCCCCCCCGCAGGCCGGGCCATGTCCCTCTGCCTCGGGGCTGCCGCTTCCGTCACCCAAGTGGCACGCGGGTCGGGAGGAGAGACACCGGGTGCGTGGGCCCCGCCCGCCAACACTGTGGGTTTCTGGGCTGAGCGGTGGTGGCGGCGCCTGAGAAGGGCTGTGCTCACCCCGGCGTGGTCCCTGACAGCTGCAAAGTCCTGGTGGGAGTCCTGGGCCCCCGATCGCCCTGCTCGGAGGACATCCTCCAGCCTGGCGAAACGGGGCCCGGGGGGTGGCTGGCGTCCCAGTCCTGTTGGATGCCGCTGCTCCTGGGACAGATTCCCCTCTGAAGTGGCCCCTGAAGGTGTGTCTGGGGAGCTCAGGTGGTTCAGCTCAGGTCATGGTCTCAGGGTCCCGAGATCGAGCCCCGTGTCCGGGCTCCCTGCTGGGCGGGGAGCCTGCTTCCCCCTCTGCCCCTCCCCCTGCTTGTGCTCGCTCTCTAAAAAAATAAAGTGGTCCCCGAAGTTTTTCCAAATCCAGGTGAAATTTACGTAACAGTCCTTCTAACGTGAACAATTCAGCGGCATGTGGTACACCCACGAGGCTGTGCCCCCCACCTCTCTCTAGTTCCAGAACATTCCACCACCCCAAAAGGATGCCTGTCCACATTAGCAGCCGCTCCCCCTACCCCCCAGCCCGCGGCTCCCACTAACCCAGTTTCCGTCTCTGCAGACTGGCCTGTTCCAGACATTTCCCATCGGTGGACTCGCACACTCAGCGCTCGCGAGCCGTTTCCTTGCGCAGGTAGGTCCCAAATACCACACAGCACATGCTCAAGGCGATTCCTCGCTGGCCTGCTGGGTGTCCCGGGCTCCCCGCCACGACGAGCAGGCCTGCCCCGAGGCTGGGGCTCCGTGCACCTGTGGGCCCTCCCGGCCAGGGTCTGTGCCCCGGGGCCTGGTGTCCGCACTGCAGGCTCGGGGCCCTTCCTGAGGGGGTGCTCTTGCTCTGATCACCTCTGGGAAGGCGAGAACGTGGTGGGGGGCCTTGGCCAGCCGGTCCCTGTGCACCGGCAGGGAGTTGGGGGGCGTGGCGCAGGAAGACCTGGGCTGTGGGAGGCGGGCCGCAGAGGGCGCGCCGGCTCAGAGATCCCTGCGTCCACAAAGCGCCCACACCCGCCTCCAACAGCCAGGCTCCCGGCTGCCCAGGACGGACCTGGCTGCGCAAGGGGCATCAGAGGAACCCGCTTCCCAGATCAGATGCTGAGTGAAACACATCCTTTGCCCGGAGGTGAAAACGTCAATGGTCTTGAGATCGCTGGGGCGACAGGGAGAGAGACGCCCTTGCACCGCCAGGCCTGGGACAGGTCCCTGTTGCCTGGGACGTGAGGTGGTTCCACGCCTCCTGGTACAGGCCTGGGGCCACACCCCCCACGGCCAGCGTGGTGTGGCCTCTGGTCGCCTGCGGTCAGGGTGAGGAGAAGCAGGTGGCCCGTGGTTGTGGGGGACGCTCTGTCCCTGCAAGCCCTCCACTCTGAGACCACAGCACGTGCCCAAGTGACCATCAGCGGTCCCCTGTCTCACAGCCCAAGGAGTGGCGGGCCTTCAAAGCGTTTCCTGATCTGGGATAAGTCCTGTTATTAGGATCTCATCATGAGGACAGTCTTATCTTCTGTGAATGCAGAGCCCCGGGCCCAGCCGCAGGCCGTGCTGGCCCCTCAGACACGGCAGGCGCTGGTGTGTTACAGGAACAAGAATCCAGACTGGGCGTGCATGTCCTCAGTCTCCGCTGGTGTCCCCCTCCGTCCCAGGACCTGTCAGGATCCCGGGCGATGTCTCCGTAGGCCCCTTGGGGTCCTGAGATGGTTTCTCAGAGCTGCCGTGGGTTTCGCGAGCTGCACAGTTTGGAGGAGGCTGCTCGGCGAGCTTATGGAGTCCTTCTCCCGGGTCTGTGTTCCTCTCACAGTCGGGCTGGGTCATGGGTCTGGGGACAAAGATCAACACATCATCCATATAGAGGGTCTGTAAAGCATTTTTCAAATTACAGAATTCTTAAATGGTGGAAAATTTTGAGAGAACAAAACTCAGAAAAGACAGTAAACATATGTACGTACATAACGCATACAGAGATATTTTCTGCATGCTTATATATTTAAAAAGATTTGTTTACTTTAGAGAGAGAAAGCATGAGCAGGGGGAGGGGAAGGAGGGAGGGAGAGAGAGACTCTCAGGCAGACGCCCCGCTGAGCGCAGAGATGGGGCTCGACCTCACAACCCTGAGATCAGGGCCTGAGCTGAAACCATGAGTCGGACACCACCGGCCGAGGCAGCCAGGCACCCCTGCACACACCTTTTCAGAAACGTTAGAAAATTAAGACTATATCATAATAATATATTTTTTCTAAGAAACATCTTTCCTGAGGTGTAATTCACATATCATACGACGTTTCTAGGACGCGCTATCGTTTCTGGAGAACCGTCGTGGACTGTGCAGGTCGGGGCGGGCGTTCCAGCCCGCGGTGTCGCAGGGTGCCCAGCCCGGCCCCACGGTCCGTCCCTCGCGGGACCCGTGAGCTCCTGCCAGCAGTGCAGCCTCCCCTGCTCTGGGATTTACGAAGATATTTGAGGCTGTGGGGTTGTGGTTGCGGGTGATGCCCCCTACCCCCCGGGGAAGCTGGCGGAGCCTGGGACAGGCTCTCGCTCAGCAGGAACCAGCCCTGCGACACCTCCTCGGCTTGGAGCAGGAGCCGGGAGGGGATACGGGACTGCCGTTCCAGCTACCAGGCGTACCCTGTTGCAGCTGCCTTGGCTAAGCGGCCCGGGTCACTGATGGTCGTCAGTCTCGGAGAAGACAGCCCTGCTCCTGGGACACAAAGTCTCCCCGGGGCGCAAGGGCTCCCGGAGGGGGCGGGGACGGCACCGTGGGTCCGGGAGCCGCCCCAAGCATCCTCTGCGCAGTGTCCCTGCCCCCGGCCAGGCCCTCTGCAGCGCTGGCAGAAGGTCCCTCACAAAAGAACATTCCAGCAAGGCAGCACGGGCGGGGCAGGACCGTCCACAGACCCCGCGGGACGGCACGAGGCCGCTGGCCCCTGCGCGATGCCGTGCACCGGCCTGACAGGCTCCCCACAGGGAGAATGGTGCTCAGCTCCAAGAGCCCAGGCTCTCTTGGGGGGGCTGAGGTCACCAGGCCCGGACCGCTCGCAGAGGTGGTCCGGTGTGGCTGGACGTAGCAGCTGGCTCGTGGCCTGTCGCACTCATTTCCCCGCGCTTCCCCCCAACCCTCGGCCCCATCCCTCCGAAGCCCTTCCTCACGGGCCACACGGGGCTTCTCTTATAGCTTTGTGGTGAGACGCAGAGGGGTTCTCTGCGGACTGGGAGACGCGAGGACAGGAGAGTGCGCTGTGTGTCCGCTGCGCCTTCCCTGCTCCTGAGGCCTGGCAGCGGCCTGGAGCGCTTGTCAGGGTCGGCGCGTCGGTACGGATGGTCCGTTACTAACTCAGGTGTCCCGGTTCCTCTCCTGCCCTAGCAGCTGGCTCGTGGCCTGTCGCACTCATTTCCCCGCGCTTCCCCCCAACCCTCGGCCCCATCCCTCCGAAGCCCTTCCTCACGGGCCACACGGGGCTTCTCTTATAGCTTTGTGGTGAGACGCAGAGGGGTTCTCTGCGGACTGGGAGACGCGAGGACAGGAGAGTGCGCTGTGTGTCCGCTGCGCCTTCCCTGCTCCTGAGGCCTGGCAGCGGCCTGGAGCGCTTGTCAGGGTCGGCGCGTCGGTACGGATGGTCCGTTACTAACTCAGGTGTCCCGGTTCCTCTCCTGCCCT